>NC_057803.1:6578797-6828973 GCF_018294505.1 Triticum aestivum | reverse complement strand
CCTCGGGAGGGCTCAAGAGTCGGCCTTCTCCCCCTTGGATGCCAGGATCCGATCTCTCTCTACGGTGGAGACTAACCTATATTTATACTAGCCTTGGTACTCAGCCCGTGAACTCTAGGCGGGAAGGGATGCCACAACAACCAATTTTGAAGGGGGCAAGAGTACACCGTATCCTGACTGTTGGGGATATTACTACTGGGCGTAAACCGGTCTATCTGGGTCGGGTTAACTTCATCAGTAGTTAATTATGTTAAAGCCCAAGAAGGCAGATGAGAGCTCAAGGCCCATAGTCGGTTCAAGGCCTGTAGCCATAAACTGGCGTTGGTATTTAACTTGTATTATAAGTTAGGAATAAATAGAGACCAAACCGGACACATCTATGAGCCGGTATTGGGACTCTGTGAACCGACAGGCGTCACCCGTGTATATAAGGGGACAACCCGGCGGCGGTTTAGGGACAACAGATAACAACTCGAGACTTAGGCGAAGCTTGTTTGCTCCCTAGTCATCGAAACCCCATCAATTCCATCACAAGTAGATGTAGGCTTTTACCTTCATCGAAGGGGCCGAACTAGTATAAACTCTCTTGCGTCCCTATGTCCGCTTTAACCCCTTCAAGCTAACCCGTCGCGATGGCTCCACGACTAAGTCCTTTCTCTAGGACATCTGCCGTGACAAAACCACGACAGTTGGCGCCCACCGTGGGGCTATCGCACGATGGTTTCAAGTTCTTGGAGGGCCGCTTTGAAGGACTCGAGGGCTACGTTGTGGGCCAGATGACTAAGAGTCGTCGCGGAAAGCTCTACATCGATGATGCAGGCTGGGGCCCCGAGGCCGGCTCAGTTGAGTACTGGTACCGGGTCCCCTTTGGTGGCATACACGTTTTCATCGACAAGATCGGTGAACCGGGCCCTGAGCCGGGCATCTGCACCAACCTCGTCGAAACGGCTCAGCGTGCGTGGTCCGCCCGGGTTAAACCGGCCGTGAGGTGTGCCTTCGTGGGAGTCATCCACGGAGGAAGTTATGAGGATGGATCGGAATCCCGTGGCGAGACCGTTGTTTGTTCCAACGACGAGTCATCAACCGGAGAAACCGAATCTCTATATCAGCTACAAGACGGCCGGATTGGGGGTTGTTCCGATGGTGACAGTATTCCGGACCCCTCTAATCTACCCAACCGAGTTGGAATATTCATGGCCGGCACACAAGCAGCACTTCATTCTTCGACCGCTGCGCCAATGACCTCCGATTCAGTAGCAGCGACAGCTGCCGGGGCAGGAAGCTCTGCACGCCCGCCGGCTCAAGTTCTATCAGATCTATTTGATGCACTGGCTGCGCTTATGGCAGAAGCTAATCCGGCGGATCAGGAAGTCCATAACGCGGAGATTGCAAATGTGAAGGAACAGATCACCCAGGCTAAGGCGGACCTGGCAGATGAGAATGCCAGGATGACCATAGAGTGGGCCGCTTTAGACGCACAAGCCTACAGACTCATGTTGGACTAGAACGCGTCGCATGAAGTCATGAGGAGGAAGTACTGATCCCGTTTGCCTTCGGTTTTCGAGGCCAGAGACCTTTTCAACACCCCAGGAGCAGGAACCAGCAATCTGCTGGAGGGAAACCAGCCGGAAGCTTCGGGGACCGGTGCGCCGGTTCAGCCCCGTCCGATGAATCCGCCTCGTCAAAACACTATTATACCTCAGGTTGTTTCAACACCTTCGGGTCACTACTCCAACCCAATGGACAATCTCGTTGCCGCTGCTGCACGGCTGGAGGCCATTCCAATTGAAGGTGACTCGCCGCAGGCGGTAGAGACACGACAGGTCAAGGAGCTTCTTAGGACAACTTTGGTCCAACAGGAAGCGTACTCCTACAGCCGCGACCGGATCCACTCGACCCCTCGTCCAAGCCGGAGCTATAGCAGGCGTATGGATGAACCAGCAGTGTCAAGTAATGAACGACGTGGAGCACCCCGCGGCAACAACCCGGCGGGTGGTGCTGATAACGCTCAGGAAGTAGTGGACCGGGCCCGAGTGCGCAGGGAGGCCGAGTTAGCCGCACAGTATCAGGCTCGGCAGCTTACGCCGGTTCGTCCAACTATTTCGGTCGAACCCGGTGTTACTTCTAGCTCTTTGGGGGTGCCTTGCCTTGTCCCCGCTTTACGCAATGTGCGCCTGCCCGAGGATTTCAAGGGCCCGCGCAAGGTACCAAATTACACGGCGGATCAACCCCCAGAGACATGGGTGGAGAGCTATGAGATGGCCATGGAGATGCTTGATGTGGATGATGCGGCATGTGCGAAGTACTTCACCATGATGCTTGAAGGAACGACCTGTACTTGGTTAAAAAGCTTACCGGCCAACTCTATCAGTTCATGGGCCCAATTACGAGCCCAGTTTATCAGTAATTTCAAGGATACATGTAAGCAGCCTATGTCGATAGTGGACTTAGCTGCCTGTGTCCAGGAGGAAGGAGAATCGACGACTCATTGGGTGCGCCGGGTCTCACAAGTGTTGCATTCATCAGACCGCATCAACGCCGACACCATAGTCTTAACCCTAGAAGGCAACTGCCGGTTTGGGCCCCTAAAGCTGAAGTTGGGACGGATGAAGCGCCATTGCACTGACATGGGGACCCTCATGGCCGCTTTGGTAAAGTATGCTGATTCTGATAGTACCAAGGATCCCGAATCTGATGATGACAAGGCAGGGAAGGGAAAGAGGAACAACAACTCCAAAGGTCAGCAGCATCACTTGGCAGGTAATGGTGGCGGAGGCAAGCATAAAGCGGATGGTAACATGGACTTTGTGGCTAATACCAACGCGCAGGACAAGGGCCAGCGACGCAGGGGTAAACCGCCAAATCGCAGTGGGGCACCCAACCCTAACCCGGACCGCCTAAATTATCTACTGAGCCAGCCCTGTCCAAGACATGGGACGAAGGAGGTGCCAGCGAACCACCTTTTGAAGGATTGCTTCATTATGCAGGATTTCAAGAATTCTAATGCTTTTCGGTATGATCACGGCTCTGGCAGTGGCTCAGGATCCGGGCCGGGTTACAATGGAGAAAATTCTGGTTCAGGATTTAATGGTAATCCGGGCGGACATAATAATCAAAATAATCAGAACAACCAGGGTGGTTATAACTAGCAGTAGCAATAGTCAGGTTACCAGAGCAACCCAAAGCAGTTGAATAGTGGGCAGTACCATGTCTTCACCACTAGCTTGGACAAGCGAGACCGAAAGGTTCAGAGGCGGGCAGTCAACTCTGTTGAACCGGCCGTGCCCCGTTATCTATGCTGGTCTGAATAGCCAATCATATGGAGCAGAGAGGATCACCCTCCCCAGGTTGATAATCCGGGTCAGTTGGCTCTGGTGGTGGCGCCTGAGGTGGGAGGTTACAAGTTCACCAAAGTTCTCATGGATGGAGGGAGCAGCATTAATATCTTGTACTATGAGACCTTCCGTCGTATGGGACTAACAGATAAAAATCTCAAACCGTCTAATACGGTGTTCCACGGTGTGGTACCTGGCAAGTCAGCATATCCTGTTGGTAAGATAGCTCTGGAAGTGGCCTTTGGAGATGATCATGATTCCCGGTCGGAAACATTGACGTTTGAAGTGGTGAAAATCCAAAGTCCATATCACGCCCTGTTTGGGCGACCGGCCTACGCCAAGTTTATGGCACGCCCCTGTTATGTGCATTTGCAGCTCAAGATGTCGGGTCACAAGGGGACAATAACGGTTCACGGAAGCCGTAAAATCGCTTTGGAGTGCGAGGAAGGAGATGCGGCCTACACAGAGTCGGTTTGTGCTACCGAGGAGCTGAAGTATTATAAGGATAATGTTGATCCGGCAGACATGACTCCATTAAAGAAGCCAACTACGGAGCATGATCCGGCCCTGAAGTTCAAATCGGCAGCAGAAACTAAGCTTGTTGACTTCGTACCTGGCGATTCGTCCAAGCAGTTCAGCATCAGTGCCAACTTGGATCCGAAATAGGAAAGTGCGCTCATCGAGTTCATCCGTGAGAATCGGGACATTTTTGCATGGAAGCCCTCTGACATGCCAGGTGTACCGAGGCAACTCGCTGAGCACACCCTTAATGTGGATCCTAAATACAAACCGGTGAAACAGTTCCTCCGCCGGTTTAATGAAGAAAGACGCAAGGCGATTGGAGAAGAGGTAGCCAGGCTCTTAGCAGCTAGCTTTATTATCGAGGTTTTCCACCCTGAGTGGCTTGCTAATCCGGTGCTGGTCCTTAAGAAAAACGGCACCTGGCGCATGTGTGTGGATTACACAGATCTTAATAAGGCTTGTCCAGCAGATCCTTTTTCCCTCCCCCGTATTGATCAAATTATTGATGCTACGGCGGGTTGTGAGCGTTTGAGTTTTTTGGATGCATATTCTGGCTATCATCAGATCAAAATGGCGGTTAAGGACCAGGAGAAGACGGCATTCATAACTCCCTTTGGAGCCTTCTGCTATGTGTCTATGCCCTTTGGGCTCAAGAGTGCCCAGGCAACTTATCAACGGTGTGTACAAAATTGTCTTCACAAGCAGATTGGCCGTAATGTACACGCTTATGTGGATGATATCGTGGTTAAGTCCAGGGAGAAGGAGACTCTGATTGACGATTTGAAGGAAACCTTTGATAACCTGAGGACGTACAAGATGATGCTTAATTCAGCCAAGTGTGTCTTTGGTGTACCGGCAGGCAAGTTATTGGGTTTTCTGGTGTCCAACAGGGGAATTGAGGCTAATCCGGAGAAGATCACAGCCATCACCTCCCTGGCTAAACCGAAGTGTATCAATGATGTTCAACGCCTGGTAGGCCGGATTGCTGCGTTAAGCCGGTTTATCAGCCGCCTTGGTGAGAAGGCAATCCCTTTGTATCAGATGTTGAAGAAGACGGATCAGTTCGTCTGGAGTGCCGCTGCTGATGAAGCATTTGAGGACTTAAAGCGGCAATTGGCCAATCCTCCTGTGCTCGCCGCTCCCATTGACAAGGAGCCGTTACTGCTATATGTAGCTGCTAATGCTCGTGCGGTCAGCGTGGCTATTGTGGTGGAGCGAAAGGAGGCAGGTAAGGAGCATCCGGTTCAACGTCCGGTCTATTATCTCAGCGAGGTACTCATTGAGTCCAAGCAAAGGTATCCGCATTGGCAGAAGCTGGTGTACGGAGTTTTTATGGCAAGCCGAAAGCTTAAGCAATACTTCCAAGGGCACCCAATTACGGTGGTCAGTTCTGCTCCTTTGGGGGATATCATCCAGAACCGGGAAGCAACTGGCCGGATTGCCAAGTGGGCTATAGAGCTTGGGCCGCACGGATTGAAGTATGTGCCTCGGACGGCGGTTAAGTCTCAAGCACTTGTTGATTTCATCAATGATTGGACGAAACTACAAGCACCTGAAGAAAAGCCGGATCACACATATTGGACCATCCATTTTGACGGATCCAGGCAATTGGAAGGCTCGGGGGCTGGAGTCGTATTAACTTCCCCACGAGGTGATAAGTTTTGTTACGTTCTCCGCTTAATGTTCCCTTGTACTAACAATGCAGCTGAGTATGAAGCCTTGCTCCATGGTCTCCGGATGGCTAAGGAAATGAATCTAAGTCGAGTTAAGTGTTTCGGTGACTCGGACCTCGTGGCTCAATAAGATCTGGCACTTGGGACTCCAAGGACCCACTCATGGCAGCATATCGTCGTGAGGTGGATATTGTTGCAGGTCACTTTAAAGGCTATCAGGTGGACCACGTGGACCGACGGAAGAATGAAGCGGTGGACGCTTTAAGCCGGCTGGGCTCTCAGCGTAAACCGGTCCCGCCTAATGTTTTTCTGGATGTGCTGCACAACCCGTCGGTCAAGCTCCCTGGTGAAGCGGATTTGGCTATTCCTGATCTGGAGGCTCAATTAGTGGCAGCTCTTCATATCATTCCGGATTGAACACTTCCTTACCTGGCATACATGAACCGGGGCGAGTTGCCAGAGGATGAGACTCTGGCCCGACAGATAATCCGGCGGTCCAAGTCCATGACTATTGTCAATGGCGAGTTGCACCATTACAGTGTATCAGGGGCGCTTCAACGCTGTGTGTCTCCTGAAGAAGGCTGTGAAATTTTGCGTGAGATCCACGAAGGAGATTGTGGTCACCACGCCGGTTCAAAATCTTTGGTGGCTAAAGCGTTCCGCCATGGTTTCTATTGGTTAACTGCTCATGCTGATGCGGAGGATCTGGTCAGACGATGTGATGGTTGCCAAAGGTTTTCAAGACGTGCTCATGTGCCGGCTCAAGAATTGAGAATGATTCCAATTACTTGGCCATTTGCGACTTGGGGGCTAGATATGGTTGGGCCTTTCAAAAGGTCCAAAGATAAGAAGACCCACCTCCTGGTGGCGGTTGACAAGTTTACAAAGTGGGTGGAGGCAGAACCTGTTAGCAAGTGTGATGTGGCCACGACGGTTCAGTTCATCAAAAAAGTGATTTTCCGGTTTGGTTTCCACACAGTATCATCACAGATAATGGTACCAATTTGTCCAAAGGTGCCATGAAGGAGTTCTGCGAATGGGAGCACATCCGGCTTGACGTTTCATCGGTGGCACACCCACAGTCCAATGGTCAAGCAGAAAGGGCTAATCAAGAGATCTTGAGAGGCATCAAGCCCCGGCTTATGGTTCCTTTGCAGAGAACACTGGGTTGTTGGGTAGAAGAGTTACCATCTGTGTTATGGAGCACCAATACTACACCCAACAGATCAACAGGATACACACCGTTCTTCATGGTCTACGGAGCGGAGGCGGTTCTCCCCAGTGATATCCGTCATGACTCACCTCGTGTGGCAGCTTATGTTGAAGCGGACAACGAGACAACACGGCAAGATGCTTTGGACCCGTTGGATGAAGAACGTGACATGGCAGCCGCCCGTTCGGTGATTTACCAACATGATCTTTGTCGTTATCACAGTCGCCGAGTCAGAACCAGAACCTTTCAGGAAGGAGATTTGGTGCTTCGGCTCATCCAAAATCAGACTAATATGCATAAGCTATCCCCACCTTGGGAGGGACCTTTCGTGGTCAGCAAGAATCTGCACAACGGGTCATACTATCTGATCGATATTCAAGAGCATAAAGACTCACGTACATCAGAGGAGGAGACCAACAGGCCGTGGAACATAGCTCATCTTTGGCCTTACTATACCTGAGCCAATGGCTCTACTTATGTATATATTATGACGATGTATATATATATATGATTAAATATAATAAACCGGAACCTCAGCTAAAGCGGGGTATCTGTTCTTTTACATCATGTGTGGTTACACGGAGTTGTTCTAAAGTGGCCTCCGGTTTACCCCTTGAGTTAGCTTTTTAAAGCATCATGTTATATCACTTGGGGGCTTGGTCGTGTCCGAACCAATGCAACACCTCTCGATAGGCGAGAGCCACCAGATCACTTGGGGACTTGGTCACGTCTGAACCAGTCATGCCTCTTGATCGGCCTAAGGCCACAGAATCACTTGGGGGCTTGGTCGAACCCGAACCATTGCCACGCCTCTTGATCGACATAAATTCCACGGTTTCATTTGGGGACCTGGCTGACTTGAACCATAGCTACACCTATCGGGAGCTTGGTCGTGTCCGACCATGGTAACACCATCTGATCGGCTCAAATAAGCCTCTTTTTTGCAAACGGTTTTTATCATTGCCTTTGCACCTTCTTTGATAGATATTTTTTTTCTTTTTGTTGCATTTTTCAAACTGACAAAGTTTTAAACCGGTTCAAACTGTCAATTGACGGAACACAGTCCATTTTTGATCCGAAGACTATTTGCCCGGTTTGATTTTTTGTTAACATCCTATTATGGAGTAACACGGGGTTTTATTATAACCCGGCACGGTTTACATGGTAAACCGGCATTATATATATACAGGAGCTGCTATCTCCTCCAACAGTGTGGGTTTATAAACCTCCGCTTCAAGATTGGCTAAGCCAACTTCATGCCCAACAATGGTAGGTATTATGTATCTCAAAGATTTGATTATATGCTTAAATTTCAGATATTTTGATTTTAAATATGCAGACATCATACTCCGCCTGACGGTACAACCGCGGTGGCACTTTAAGATTTTTATATTGCAGAAAATACTTTGGAAAGTTCATTACCCAAAGGAAGAACAAGTTGCAGTAATTATGCACGAAGGCATATCAAAATCAAGAGTATCGGCTAGCCTATTACAAGGCAACACGGTGCCCAAAACAAGATCATTGTTTTTTTTCAAAGGAGAAGCAGTTTAAACCGGCTTCCGGTTCAAGCTTGGTCACCAGCCTGGCCTGATGGTTGTGGGTCATCCCGCGCTGCTTCAACTTCAGTTTCTCTACCCAGCGGCTGGAAATCAACAGTTGTCCAGTCGATTCCCATTAATGCTTGAAAAACAGCTTCATCATGGATCAGCAACGACGGTTCAATATCGGGAGCGTAAGTATGTTTACGGATTGGAGGGATAAGATTTTCCTCTTCATGAATTGGTGCAGCTATTCGCTTGTTTTGATTGTCATATTGGGCTTGATAATGAGACAAGTCTGCTTCTTCAGCCAATTGACAAGCTAGCGGACGCACCTCCCGGTTTATTGCTCGCATATCCGCTTTACTAAACTCTGACCCGTATTCCTTCAAGCTGGGATAGCCCTGAGCCGCTTCAATAGGATCAAAATCCGTCACCCAAGCTTTTGCCCAGATTAAGGCATTGATCGCACCGGTTCAAGCGGCAGATTTCTTCAGCTCTTCAACCCAGGCAGGAAGCACCGACAGTTTCTGCAGAGTGTCCCGAATCAAAGTGGGCGCCGGCTTGTTGTGGGATGCAGTACAGATGATCCGCTGTGCACCGGTGTACAGTTGTTCGATCAACGTATAGGCGGCTTTCAATTTCTTCCGCACATCTGACCCCAAATGACCAATGCATGTCCCTAAAATATCACAAAGGGTTAACAAACTGGCAGCTCTGTAAGACGGCAGAATCAATTCAGAAATCAAACCGGCTTACCAAAGATAGCAGCGGTCATGGCATGCACGTGCCGCTTTATGCTGGTCAGTTCATCCACCACCGGTTTTAGGGCAGCCTCGACGTCTTCTGCTTGTTTGGTTAAAGCGGATTTTTCAGTAGCCCAATCCGCCCGCTCCTTCTTGAAATCCTTCTTAAGCTGTTCCATGACACTTAAGGCGCTGGTCAACTCCTCTTTTGCCTTTGAGGTTTCAGTCCGTTGGGACTTCAGATTTTCTTGGAGATCGGCAATTTGGGTCTCTTTTGTCTTCAGCTCAGCCTGCATACAGACAGTTATATGATTCAGCAAGCAGTGCAAGAATTGAAGCACCAACCACATAACAAGTTATGCACTTGGCGCTTGGGGGCTAATGCCTATTTGATCTTCATATTTCACTTGATTATAAAGTCCCAAGCTCAATACAAGTATTCAACTTGGCACTTGGGGGCTAATGGCTATTTGTTCAAATAAGTTCTGATGCGGCGATATTAATTACTTAAGTCCCGGTTTAACTACACTAAGTTGAACCAGCCCTTGGGGGCTACATCAGCGAATTTCGAGGCATTAAGATTTATATTAGTAAGTCCCGGTTTAAAAGAGGATTACAAACCGGTCCTTGGGGGCTAGGCGAGTCAGCAAGAATTGAAGCATACAAGCAGGAAAGAGCATATGGAAGTTACCTCATATTTATCTTTCATCATGTTAACCAGGCCGGCTTCATAGTCACGGCTGGTATACAGCCGGTTTAGATAGCCGGAATGGATGTCTTGGGCATTCAGAGCAGCGTAAGTCGTCAGATCAACATTCCACTTGCCCTTGCCAAAGGCAGCAAATTCTTCCTTGGCAGTATGTTTAGACAAAGGGACAGGATTGCTTGGCTCTGTATGGCCAATGCCAGTAATAACAACTTCATCATTCTTGGCGTCGCCGGTTTGCATTGGGGCCGTCAGTTTATCAGTAGACTTGGATGGATTGGTGGATTTCTCAATACGGATGGGGCTTCTGGGTTGGTCAACAAGACCGGAGGTATCAACATGTCTCTCTTCAGTAATAAAATCATCATCTTGTGGTGGTGGGTCGTTTGGCACATCCTCATGGATGGCCGCTTCAGGGTTGAGTACTCTGTCCGGTTCAGGAATAACATCTTCTTCAGCCGCTTTATCTAGGCGAGCCTTCTTGCTTGGCTTAGGCTTGGCCCTGAAAGGAGTAACAAAGGTCAGTACAGTATATGCTACAAAGTAATACACCAGAAGCATTATGATAAGTATGGCTTACCCAAGCACCGTTTTGAGCGGCGGCAGCTGGGTAGCTGATGACTCGCCAGATGATGAATGGGAAGTGACCTGATAATCGGAGTCAGACGGATTAAGAGGTTGACGAAAACATCCCATTTTAGGACAAACACTGACAGGCAAATTAGAGACCTCTGAATGGCGTTTCCGAACCGGACTATTCGGTAAACCGGCGAAGGTAACTACCTGGCCACTATGCCGGGTCGTGCGGCGAGCTTCGTGCTGTTGGGTCTTCATAAGAAATTTGGGATCCAAATAAGCAAGAGGATGAGAAAATTTAACCTTCCGGTTTGCCTGACGGATTTTTAGTGAAGGCAAAGGATCTGAATCGGAGGAAAGAATAATTACCTCTGCAACATCAGCATGACTGGCTTCGGCATCATCCTGACAAATATCATCATCAATAAGGCGTGTGAAAAATAAGCCAAGTGAATCAAGTTCTACCTCAAGGTCCGGGTTACCCACATCGTCATCAGCGGCCGGGTCAGAGGATGCAGTGGTTCTTTTCCTGTGGGTAGTCGTCTTCACAGCTTTAGTCTTTTGCCAGATTGATCTTTCCGGTTTGTCTGGTTTTTCCTGCGGCAGTTTCTTGCTCTAAAACGGATCATTGCCCTGTTTAAAACGGGTGTTGATATTAAACAATGACCAGATATATCAATAACAGGTTTAGAAAATAGAACAATCAAAATCTTACAGCTGGTGGTTTGTTGGTGGCACAGAAGGGAAGCAGGCCGGTTCAAGCACACACATGTTCCGGTTCATTCCGCATTTTATTCACAGCCTCTGTGATTTCTTCATCGGTAAGCTGGATGTTAGCATGTCGCAGTGGGTCATCAACACTGCCAGTATACTCGCACATCAAACCGGAGCGCTGACTGAGGGGCAGTATGCTCCACGATATCCAACAGCGAGCGAGATCAACTCCTGTTAAACCATTGGCCATGAAGGCTCTGAGCTTGGACAATTGAGGGGCGTATTTGCTTCTCTCCTTGGCAGTCAACCTTTGCGGAAAGGGGTGTGTATTTCTAAGCCGCTCTGGACGAAAGCCAAGCAAAGGATTTTCACCAGCAGGGGCGGTGTCTTTGCAATAGAACCATGTTTGATTCCACTCTTTGGGGTGGCTGTGCAGCTTGGCGTGAGGGTATGTGACTTCCTTTCCTTTTCTGAATCGCCACACCTCCCAATTCCGTATTGGAACCGTCAGAAAACTCAGTACGACGGTTTAGATGGAAATAGTCTCTGAACAACTCCACTGTGGGTTCCTCTTGAAAGAACGCCTCACAGAGCACTTGGAAGTGACACATGTTTGTAACAGAGTTGGGGCCAGTGTCTTGTGGATGGAGTTGAAAATCGGCTAAAACGTCCCGGTAAAATTTAGAACCGGGCGGCTTAAAGCCCCGGGCTAAGTGATCTACGAAAACGACGACCTCTCCTTCTTGAGGTGTGGGAGGACATTCTTTGCCAGGGGCTCTCCAATGGATGGTGTTTTTGCTGCCTAAAGCGCCGATCAGGACTAAATTGTTCAGCTGAGTCTCTGTGACGCGAGAAGGAACCCAGTTGCACTCATATACTTGCTTGGCCATGATGAAATCTACAAGATAGGTCATTCCGGTTCAAGAATGCATTGATTAAAGTGCACTGGTATGTACAATGTTAAACTGGGGACAGCTCTATCTAAACCGGAGTTTTATGAAGCAACAACATCTGGCGGTTCAACAAGGGGACTAATGGTATATACCGGTTTGGCAATTTTTCTATAAAGTTAAACCGCCGGATCTAAGCATTGAAACAGTTGAGATTGCAGATAGATAAGTGTACAGAAACAGATTTCACAAGATTTCTCTACAGCGACGGATCTGAAGCAAGTTCAGAAAAGAAGGAAAATATTCAAGGTTCAAAAAAGAACAGTACCGAATCAATGGGCAGAGATACAGGTAGATCTACGGTCTTGAGGCATATGAGTAAAGGCGGATGCTAAGAACTACCGCTACACAGAGCAAAGGTTCACAGGTTCATCTAGGATTTATCATATGAGTACGAAGCAGACGATGAACTCGGAAGAACTTGGAAACCCTAGAACAGATCTACGGAGGAAAAGGTGAAGAACTCACTGGAGCCAAGGAAGAAACAGAAGGTCCCCGCGATGCTCTGGTACAGTCAGGGTGATGCAGCAGCCAAGGTTGGAGCAGAGGTCGTCGATGGCGGCGGAGCTCCGAAGCTGGATGACGCGAGGAAGACGAAGCAGAAGGGCACGAAGGGGAAAAAGGAATGACCCTTTGGTCCTATTTATAAGGCAAGGGACAGGAGTCAGGTGCGAAAATCAAGGGACCGTGGCTTTGGAGATGAAGCTATCGCCTTAATTGTCGGAGACCTATTAAACAAAAAACAAAAAGGGGGTATCATGGATAAGGTTCTTTATAGCAGGTGATGTCACGCCGGTTTACAACGACCAGAGAAGATGACGTCACGGCGGTTCAATAAATTACAAGAAGATGTTGAAGGTGAAGATTTTTTGCTAAGGATTGACATGAACCTGTTCAAATCAATCTGGGGCCTAATGTTGGGGATATTACTACTGGGCGTAAACCGGCCTATTTGGGCCGGGTTAACTTCATCAGTAGTTAATTATGTTAAAGCCCAAGAAGGCAGATGAGAGCTCAAGGCCCATAGTCGGTTCAAGGCCTGTAGCCGTAAACCGGCGTTGGTATTTAACTTGTATTATAAGTTAGGAATAAATAGAGACCAAACCGGACACATCTATGAGCCGGTATTGGGACTCTGTGAACCGACGGGTGTCACCCGTGTATATAAGGGGATGACCCGGCGGCGGTTTAGGGACAACAGACAACAACTCGAGACTTAGGCGAAGCTTGTTTGCTCCCTAGTCATCGAAACCCCATCAATTCCATCACAAGTAGACGTAGGCTTTTACCTTCATCGAAGGGGCCGAACTAGTATAAACTCTCTTGCGTCCCTGTGTCCGCTTTAACCCCTTCAAGCTAACCCGTCGCGATGGCTCCACGACTAAGTCCTTTCTCTAGGACATCAGCCGTGACAAAACCATGACACTGACTAAAGGTGGTCTTCACCTGCAAAGCTTCTATCCATGACGCGGAGGTGGGCTCGGTGATGATCTCTACCCAGCATCCTGGTCTTTGTTGCACCAAAGGGGAAAGATTTGGGGCTGCCTTGGGAACCCACGTACGTCCTTCCCTTCTTAGCACCAAAGAGGAAAGTGTCCTTGCCTGCGCCCGCTGGCGCCCTCCTGGATCCGTTCGTCATGGCTCACGTCACCACATGCCTCCTGAGGCGGGGTGCGAGCCTAGAGATGTCCGCCCCTCGAGGGGCCTCGGGAGGCAGCCTCGGGAGACCGCCCTGTGGGAGGCCTCGGCGTTGTTCACCTCGTGAGGCGGGGACCCTCGCGAGGGACTTGCTCGTGAAGTCTCGGTGCCGGGCCGCACCGGGCCCTTTGATGACGTCGCGTGATAGGCCGCAGGTAGACGGGCCAAGGTACCCCTAGCCCCAGAGCCCCGACAACTTGCATATCTTTTCATTGATAGAAGAAAGAAGAATAAGTACAAGAAAGGGTACATGCTACCTCTTGAGCATGCGTTGGTTTTTCCTTGAAGAGGAAAGGGTGATGCAACAAAGTAGCATAAGTATTTCCCTCAGTTTTTAGAACCAAGGTATCAATCCAGTAGAAGATTACACGCAAGTCCCTTGTACCTGCACAAACAAACAAGAACCTCACAACCAACGCGATAAAGGGGTTGTCAATCCCTTCACGGCCACTTACGAAAGTGAGATATGATAGAGATAATAAGATAAATATTTTTGGTATTTTTGTTGTATAGATTGGAAAATAAAGATTGCAAAATAAACGGCGACAGAAATGGCTAGTTGACGGGAGATTAATATGATGGAGAATAGACCCGGGGGCCATAGGTTTCACTAGTGGCTTCTCTCAAGATAGCAAATTCTACGGTGGGTGAACAATGAAAAGCGCATAGTTATGAGAATATCTAGGCATGATCATGTATCTAGGCATCACGTCCGCGACAAGTAGACCGAAACGATTCTTCATCTACTACTATTACTCCACACGTCGACCGCTATTCAGCATGAATCTAGAGTATTAAGTTCATAAGAACAGAGTAACACATTAGGCAAGATGACATGATGTAGAGGGATAAACTCAAGCAATATGATATAAACCCCATCTTTTTATCCTCGATGACAACAATACAATACGTGCCTTACTGCCCCTGCTGTCACTGGGAAAGGACAGCGCAAGATTGAACCCAAACCTAGCACTTCTCCCATTGCAAGAAAGATCAATCTCTGATAATTCGAAGAGACTTGGAAAGATATTAAATCATGCATAAAAGAATTCAGACAAGAATCAAATATTGTTCATAGATAATCTTGATCATAAACCCACAATTCATTGGATCTCGACAAACACACCGCAAAAAGAATTACATCGAATAGATCTCCAAGAGAATCGAGAAGAACTTTGTATTGAGATCCAAAGAGAGAGAAGAAGCCATCTAGCTAATAACTATGGACCCGAAGGTCTATGGTAAACTACTCACACATCATCGGAGAGGCTATGGTGTTGATGTAGAAGCCCTCCGTGATCGATTCCCCCTCCGGCGGAGCGCCGGAAAAGGGCCCGAGATGGGATCTCACAGGTACAGAAGGTTGCGGTGGTGGAAGTAGGGTTTCATGGTGCTCTCGAATGTTTTGGGGGTATATGAGTATATATAGGCGAAAGAAGTAGGCCAGCGGAGCCACGAGGGTGGGGGCGCGCCCTCCTGCCTTGTGGCTGCCTCGTTGCTTTCTTGACGTCCACTCCAAGTCTCCTGGATTGCGTTTGTTCCAAAAATAACTCTCCCGAAGGTTTCATTCCATTTGGATTCCGTTTGATATTCCTTTTCTGTGAAACACTGAAATAGGCAAAAAAAGCAATTTGCACTAGGCCTTTGGTTAGTAGGTTAGTCCCAAAAATAATATAAAAAGGTACATTAAAGCCCATTAAACATTCAAAACCGATAATATAATAGCATGGAACAATCAAAAATTATAGATACGTTGGAGATGCATCAAGCATCTCCAAGCTTAATTCATGCTCGTCCTCGAGTAGGTAAATGATAAAAATAGAATTTTTTATGTGGAATGCTACCTAGCATAATTCTCAATGTAATTTTCTTTATTGTGACATGAATGTTTAGATCCGAAAGATTCGAGACAAACGTTTAATATTGACATAAAATAATAATACTTCAAGCATACTAACAAAGCAATCATGTCTTCTCAAAATAATACAACCAAAGAAAGTTATCCCTACAAAATCATATAGTCTGGCTATGCTCTATCTTCATCACAAAATTATTTAATCATGCACAACCCCGATGACAAGCCAATCAATTGTTCCATACTTTTGACGTTCTCAAACTTTTTCAATCTTCACGCAATACATGAGCGTGAGCCATGGATATAGCACTATAGGTGGAATATAATGGTGGTTGTGGAGAAGACAAAAAGGAGCAGATAGTCTCACATCAACTAGGCGTATCAATGGGCTATGGAGATGCCCATCAATAGATATCAATGTGAGTGAGTAGGGATTGCCATGCAACGGATGCACTAGAGCTATAAGTGTATGAAAGCTCAACAAAAGAAACTAAGTGAGTGTGCATCCAACTCGCTTGCTCACGAAGACCTAGGGCATTTTGAGGAAGCCCGTCATTGAAATATACAAGCCAAGTTCTATAATGTAAAATTCCCACTAGTATATGTGTTGGGGAACGTAGTAATTTCAAAAAATTTCCTACGCACACGCAAGATCATGGTGATGCATAGCAACGAGAGGGGAGAGTGTTGTCCACGTACCCTCGTAGACCGAAAGCGGAAGCGTTAGCACAACGCGTTTGATGTAGTCGAACGTCTTCACGATCCGACCGATCCAAGTACCGAACGCACGGCACCTCCGAGTTCAGCACACGTTCAGCTCGATGACGTCCCGCGAACTCCGATCTAGCAGAGCTTCACGGGAGAGTTCCGTCAGCACGACGGCGTGGTGATAGTGATGATGTTGCTATCAACGCAGGGCTTCGCCTAAGCACCGCAATGATATGACCGAGGTGGAATATGGTGGAGGGGGGCACCGCACACGGCTGGGAGAGATCGACTGATCAACTTGTGTGTCTAGAGGTGCCCCCCTGCCCCTATATATAAAGGAGCAAGGGGGGAGGCCGGTCGGCCCTCTATGGGCGCGCCAGGAGGAGGAGTCCTCTTCCTAGTAGGACTAGGACTCCCCTTTCCTACTCCTACTAGGAGGAGGAAAGGAAGGAGGAGAAGGAGAAAGAAGGAAAGGGAGGAAAAGGAGGAAAGGGGGGCCGGCCCCCTAGTCCAATTTGGTTTGGGCTAGGGGGGCCGTGCGCCCTACCTCCTCTCTTCCACCACTTGGTCCATGAGGCCCATTACTTCTTCCTCGTATTCTCGTAACTCCCCGGTACCCTCGAAAATACCCGAATCACTCAGAACCTTTCCGATGTCCGAATATAGTCGTCCAATATATCGATCTTTACGTCTCGACCATTTCGAGACTCCCCGCCATGTCCCCAATCTCATCCGGGACTCCGAACTACCTTCTGTACATCAAATCACATAAACTCATAATACAATCGTCACCGAAACTTTAAGCATGCGGACCCTACGGGTTCGAGAACTATGTAGACATGACCGAGACACGTCTCCGGCCAATAACCAATAGCGGAACCTGGATGCTCATATTGGCTCCCACATATTCTACGAAGATCTTTATCGATCAAACCGCATAACAACATACATTGTTCCCTTTGTCATCGGTATGTTACTTGCCCGAGATTCGATCGTCGGTATCTCAATACGTAGTTCAATCTCGTTACCGGCAAGTCTCTTTACTCGTTCCGCAATACATCATCCCGCAACTAACTCATTAGTTGCAATGATTGCAAGGCTTATAGTGATGTGCATTACCGAGTGGGCCCAGAGATACCTCTCCGACAATCGGAGTGACAAATCCTAATCTCGAAATACGCCAACCCAACAAGTACCTTCGGAGACACTTGTAGAGCACCTTTATAATCACCCAGTTACGTTGTGACGTTTGGTAGCACACAAAGTGTTCCTCCGGTAAATGGAAGTTGCATAATCTCATAGTCATAGGAACATGTATAAGTTATGAAGAAAGCAATAGCAACAAACTAAACGATCAAGTGCTAAGCTAATGGAATGGGTCAAGTCAATCACATCATTCTCCTAATGATGTGATCCCGTTGATCAAATGACAACTCATGTCTATGGTTAGGAAACTTAACCATCTTTGATCAACAAGCTAGTCAAGTAGAGGCATACTAGTGACACTCTGTTTGTCTATGTATTCACACATGTATTATGTTTCTAGTTAATACAATTCTAGTATGAATAATAAACATTTATCATGAAATAAGGAAATAAATAATAAGTTTATTATTGCCTTTAGTGCATATTTCCTTCAGTCTCCCACTTGCACTAGAGTCAATAATCTAGATCACATCGCCATGTGATTTAACATTAATAGTTGACATCACCATATGATTAACACCCATAGTTCACATCATCATGTGACCAACACCCAAAGGGTTTACTAGATTCAATAATCTAGTTCACATCGCTATGTGATTAACGCCCAGAGAGTAGTAAGGTGTGATCCTGTTTTGCTTGTGAGAGAAGTTTAGTCAACGGGTCTGCCACATTCAGATCCGTAAGTATTTTACAAATTTCTATGTCAACAATGCTCTACACTAAGATACTCTAGCTAATTGCTCCCACTTTCAATATGTATCCAGATTGAGACTTTGAGTCATCTGGATCAGTGTCAAAACTTGCATCGACGTAACCTTTTACGACGAACCTTTTGTCACCTCCATAATCGAGAAACATATCCTTATTCCACAAAGGATAATTTTGACCAATGTCCGGTGATCTACTCCTAGATCACTATTGTACTCCCTTGCCAAACTCAGGGCAGGGTATACAATAGGTCTGGTACACAGCATGACATACTTTATAGAACCTATGGCTGAGGCATAGGGAATGACTTTCATTCTCTCTCTATCTTTTCTGCCGTGGTCGGGCTTTGAGTCTTACTCAGTTTCACACCTTGTTGAAGGAAATAGGCCCTAGAGGCAATAATAAAGTTATTATTTATTTCCTTATATCATGATAAATGTTTATTATTCATGCTAGAATTGTATTAACCGAAAACATAATACATGTGTGAATACATAGACATACAGTGTGTCACTAGTATGCCTCTACTTGACTAGCTCGTTAATCGAAGATGGTTATGTTTCCTAACCATGAACAAAAGAGTTGTTATTTGATTAACGGGATCACATCATTAGAAGAATGATGTGATTGACATGACCCATTCCATTAGCTTAGCACCCAATCGTTTAGTATGTTGCTATTGCTTTCTTCATGACTTATACATGTTCCTATGACTATGAGTTTATGCAACTCCCGTTTGCCGGAGGAACACTTTGTGTGCTACCAAATGTCACAACGTAACTGGGTGATTATAAAGGAGCTCTACAGGTGTCTCCAAAGGTACATGTTGGGTTGGCGTATTTCGAGATTAGGATTTGTCACTCCGATTTTCGGAGAGGTATCTCTGGGCCCTCTCGGTAATGCACATCACATAAGCCTTGCAAGCATTGAAACAAATGAGTTAGCTGCGAGATGATGTATTACGGAACGAGTAAAGAGACTTGCCGGTAACGAGATTGAACTAGGTATTGAGATACCGACGATCGAATCTCGGGCAAGTAAACGTATGTTGTTATGCGGTCTGACCGATAAAGATCTTTGTAGAATATGTGGGAGCCAATATGAGCATCCAGGTTCCGCTATTGGTTATTGACCGGAGACGTGTCTCGGTCATGTCTACATTGTTCTCGAACTCGTAGGGTCCGCACGCTTAAGGTTTCGATGATAGTTATGTTATGAGTTTATGAGTTTTGATGTACCGAAGGAGTTCGGAGTCCCGGATGAGATCGGGGACATGACGAGGAGTCTCGAAATGGTTGAGACATAAAGATCGATATATTGGACGACTATATTCGGACATCGGAAAGGTTCCGAGTGATTCGGGTATTTTCGGAGGTACTCGGAGTTACGGGAATACGAGGAAGAAGCAATGGGCCTTAATGGGCCTTAGTGGGAAGGACCAGGAGGTGGCGCGCGCCCCTCCCAAGCCCAGTCTGAATTGGACAAGGGGTTTGGGGCGCGGCCCCTCTCTCCCTTCCTTCCCCTCTTCCCCCCTTTCCCCCCTTCTCCTAGTTGGACTAGGAAAGGAGGAAACCTACTCCAACTAGGAGTAGGAATCCTACTCCCTGGCGCGCCCCTCCTAGGGCCGGCCTCCTCCCCCTTGCTCCTTTATATACGGGGGCAGGGGGGCACCTCTAAACACACAAGTTGATCCACGTGATCATATCCTTAGCCGTGTGCGGTGCCCCCTTCCACCATAATCCTCGATAATATTGTAGCGGTGCTTAGGCGAAGCCCTGCGACGGTAGTACATCAAGATCGTCACCACGCAGTCGTGCTGACGGAACTCTTCCCCGACACTTTGCTAGATCGGAGTTCGGGGATCGTCATCGAGCTGAACGTGTGCTAAAACTCGGAGGTGTCGTAGTTTCGGTGCTTGATCGGTCGGGCTGTGAAGACGTACGACTACATCAACCGCGTTGTGCTAACGCTTCCACTGTCGGTCTACAAGGGTACGTAGATCACACTCTCCCCTCTCGTTGCTATGCATCACCATGATCTTGCGTGTGCGTAGGAATTTTTTTGAAATTACTACGTTCCCCAACAGTGGCATCCGAGCCTAGGTTTTATGTGTTGATGTTATATGCACGAGTAGAACACAAGTGAGTTGTGGGCGATATAAGTCATACTGCTTACCAGCATGTCATACTTTGGTTCGGCGGTATTGTTGGACGAAGCGGCCCGGACCGACATTACACGTACGCTTACGCGAGACCGGTTCTCCCGACGTGCTTTGCACAAAGGTGGCTAGCGGGTGACAGTTTCTTCAACTTTAGTTGAACCGAGTGTGGTTACGCCCGGTCCTTGCGAAGGTTAAAACAGCACCAACTTGACAAACTATCGTTGTGGTTTTGATGCGTAGGTAAGATTGGTTCTTTCTTAAGCCCGTAGAAGCCACGTAAAACTTGCAACAACAAAGTAGAGAATGCCTAACTTGTTTTTGTAGGGCATGTGTGATGTGATATGGTTAAGACATGATGCTAAATTTTATTGAATGAGATGATCATGTTTTGTAACCAAGTTATCGACAACTGGCAGGAGCCATATGGTTGTCGCTTTATTGTATGCAATGCAATTGCGCTGTAATGCTTTACTTTATCACTAAGCGGTAGCGATATTCGTGGAAGCATAAGATTGGCGAGACAACAACGATGCTATGATGATGATCAAGGTGTCACACCGGTGAAGATGGTGATCATGACGGTGCTTCGAAGATGGAGATCACAAGCACAAGATGATGATGGCCATATCATATCACTTATATTGATTGCATGTGATGTTTATCTTTTATGCATCTTATCTTGCTTTGATTGACGGTAGCATTTTAAGATGATCTCTCACTAATTATCAAGAAGTGTTCTCCCTGAGTATGCACCATTGCGAAAGTTCTTCGTGCTGAGACACCACGTGATGATCGGGTGTGATAGGCTCTAGGTTCAAATACAACGGGTGCAAAACAGTTGCACACGCGGAATACTCAGGTTATACTTGACGAGCCAAGCATATACAGATATGGCCTCGGAACACGGAGACCGAAAGGTCGAGCGTGAATCATATAGTAGATATGATCAACATAGTGATGTTCACCAATGAAACTACTCCATCTCATGTGATGATCGGACATGGTTTAGTTGATTTGGATCACGTAATCACTTAGAGGATTAGAGGGATGTCTATTTAAGTGGGAGTTCTTTAGTAATATGATTAATTGATCCTAAATTTATCATGAACTTAGTCCTGGTAGTATTTTGCAAATCATGTTGTAGATCAATAGCTCGCGTTGTTGCTTCCCTGTGTTTAATTTTGATATGTTCCTAGAGAAAATTGTGTTGAAAGATGTTAGTAGCAATGATGCGGATTGGATCCGTGATCTAAGGTTTATCCTCATTGCTGCACAGAAGAATTATGTCCTTGATGCACCGCTAGGTGACAGACCTATTGCAGGAGCAGATGCAGACGTTATGAACATTTGGCTAGCTTAATATGATGACTACTTGATAGTTTAGTGCACCATGCTTAACAGCTTAGAATCGGGACTTCAAAGACGTTTTGAATGTCATGGACCATATGAGATGTTCTAGGAGTTGAAGTTAATATTTCAAGCAAATACCCAAGTTGAGAGATATGAAGTCTCCAACAAGTTCTATAGCTAAAAGATGGAGGAGAATTGCTCAACTAGTGAGCATGTGCTCAGATTGTCTGGGTACTACAATCACTTGAATCAAGTGGGAGTTAATCTTCCAGATAAAATAGTGATTGACAGAATTCTCTAGTCACCATCACCAAGTTAGTAGAACTTCATGATGAACTATGATATGCAAGGGGTAACGGAAACGATTCCCAAGCTCTTCGTAATGCTGAAATCGACGAAGGTAGAAATCAAGAAAAACATCAAGTGTTGATGGTTGACAAGACCACTAGTTTTAAGAAAAGGGCAAAGGGAAGAAAGGGAACTTCAAGAAGAACGGCAAGCGAGTTAGTGCTCAAGTGAAGAAGCCCAAGTCTGGACCTAAGCCTGATACTAAGTGCTTCTACTACAAAGGAACTGGTCACTGGAAGCGGAACTACCCCAAGTATTTGGCGGATAAGAAGGATGGCAAAGTGAACAAAGGTATATTTGATATACAGATTATTGATGTGTATTTTACTAGTGTTCATAGCAACCCCTCGGTATTTGATACTGGTTCAGTTGCTAAGAGTAGTAACTCAAAACGGGAGTTGCAGAATGAACAGATACTAGTTAAGGGTGAAGTGACGATGTGTGTTGGAAGTAGTTCCAAGATTGATATGATCATCATCGCACACTCCCTATACTTTCGGGATTAGTGTTGAATCTAAATAAGTGTTATTTGGTGTTTGCGTTGAGCATGAATATGATCTGATCATGTTTATTGTAATACGGTTATTCATTTAAGTAAGAGAATAAATTGTTGTTCTGTTTACATGAATAAAACCTTATATGGTTACACACCCAATGAAAATAGTTCGTTGGATCTCGATCGTAGTGATACACATAATCATAATATTGAAACCAAAAGATGCAAAGTTAATAATGATAGTGCAACTTATTTGTGGCACTGCTGTTTAGGTCATATTGGTGTAAAGCGCATGAAGAAACTCCATGCTGATGGGCTTTTGGAATCACTTGATTATGAATCACTTGATGCTTGCGAACCATGCCTTATGGGCAAGATGACTAAGACTCCGTTCTCCGGAACAATGGAGCGAGCAACTGACTTATTGGAAATAATACATACTGACGTATGTGATCCGATGAGTGTTTAGGCTCGCGGCGGGTATCGTTATTTTCTGACCTTCACAGATGATTTGAGCGGATATGGGTTTATCTACTTGATGAAACACAAGTCTGAAACATTTGAATAGTTCAAAGAATTTCAGAGTGAAGTGGAAAATCATCGTAACAAGAAAATAAAGTTTCTACGATCTGATCGTAGAGAAGAGTATTTGAGTTACGAGTTTGGCCTTCAGTTAAAAACAATGTGAAATAGTTTCACTACTCACGCCACCTGGAACACCACAATGTAATGGTGTGTCCGAACGTCATAACCGTACTTTATTAGATATGGTGCGATCTATGATGTCTTTTACCGATCTACCACTATCGTTTTGGGGTTATGCATTAGAGACAGCTGCATTCACGTTAAATAGGGCACCATCTAAATCCGTTGAGACGACACCGTATGAACTATGGCTTGGCAAGAAACCTAAGCTGTCGTTTCTTAAAGTTTGAGGTTGCAATGCTTATGTGAAAAAGTTTCAACCTGATAAGCTCAAACCCAAATCAGAGAAGTGCGTCTTCATAGGATACCCAAAAAGAAAAATGTTGGGTACACCTTCTATCACAGATCCGAAGGCAAGGTATTCGTTGCTGGGAATGGATCCTTTCTAGAGAAGGAGTTTCTCTCGAAAGAAGTGAGTGGGAGGAAAATAGAACTTGATAAGGTAATTGTACCTTCTCCCTTATTGGAAAGTAGTTCATCAGCGAAATCTGTTCCTGTGACTACTACACCAATTAGTGAGGAAGCTAATGATGATGATCATGTAACTTCAGATCAAGTTACTACCAAACCTCGTAGGTAAACCAAAGTGAGATCCGCACCAGAGTGGTACGGTAATCCTGTTTTGGAAGTCATGTTACTTGACCATGACGAGCCTACGAACTATGAGGAAGCGATGATGAGCCCAGATTCCGCGAAATGGCTTGAGGCCATGAAATCTAAGATGAGATCCATGTATGAGAACAAAGTATGGACTTTGGTTGACTTGCCCGATGTTCGACAACTCATTGAGATTAAATGGATCTTCAAGAGGAAGACGGGCGCTGATAGTAGTGTTACTATCTACAAAGCTAGAATTGTCGCAAAAGGTTTTTCGACAAAGTTCAAGGTGTTGACTACGATAAGAGTTTCTCAATCATATCTATGCTTAAGTCTGTCCGAATCATGTTAGCAATTGCCGCATTTTATGAAATCTGGCAAATGGATAAACAAAGCTGCATTCCTTAATGGATTTCTTAAAGAAGAGTTGTATATGATGCAACCAGAAGGTTTTGTCAATCCTAAAAGTGTTAACAAAATATGCAAGCTCCAGCGATCCATCTATGGACTGGTGCAAGCATCTCGGAGTTGGAATATACGCTTTGATAAGTTGATCAAAGCATATAGTTTTATACAGACTTGCGGTGAAGCCTGTATTTACAAGAAAGTGAGTGGGAGCAATACAACATTTCTGATAAGTATATGTGAATGACATATTGTTGATCGGAAATAATGTAGAATTATTCTGTAAAGCATAAAGGAGTGTTTGAAAGGAGTTTTTTTTTCAAAGAAAGACCTCGGTGAAGCTGCTTACATATTGAGCATCAAGATCTATAGAGATAGATCAAAACGCTTGATAAGTTTTTTCAACGAGTACATACCTTGACAAAATTTTGAAGTAGTTCAAAATGGAACAGTCAAAGAAAGAATTCTTGCCTGTGTTACAAGGTGTGAAATTGAGTAAGACTCAAAGCCCGACCACGGCAGAAAATAGAAAGAGAATGAAAGTCATTCCCTATGCCTTGGCCATAGGTTCTATAAAGTATGCCATGCTGTGTACCAGACCTATTGTATACCCTACACTAATTTTGGCAAGGGAGTACAATAGTGATCTAGGAGTAGATCACTGGATAGCGGTCAAAATTATCCTTAGTGGAATAAGGATATGTTTCTCGATTATGGAGGTGACAAAAGGTTCGTCGTAAAAAGTTACGTCGATGCAAGTTTTGACATAGATCTGGATGACTCTAAGTCTCGATCTAGATACATATTGAAAGTGGGAGCAATTAGCTAGAGTAGCTCCGTGCAGAGCATTGTAGACATAGAATTCGCAAAATACTTACGGATCTGTATGTGACACACCCGTTGACTAAAATTATCTCACAAGCAAAAGATGATCACACCTTAGTACTCTGTGGGTGTTAATCACATAAACGATGTGAACTAGATTACTGACTCTAGTAAACCCTTTGGGTATAGGTCACATGACGATGTGAACTATGGGTGTTAATCACATGGTGATGTGAACTAGATTATTGACTCTAGTGCAAGTGGGAGACTGAAGGAAATATGCCCTAGAGGCAATAATAAAGTTATTATTTATTTCCTTATATCATGATAAATGTTTATTATTCATGCTAGAATTGTATTAACCGGAAACATAATACATGTGTGAATACATAGACGAACAGAGTGTCACTAGTATGCCTCTACTTGACTAGCTCGTTAATCAAAGATGGTTATGTTTCCTAACCATGAATAAAAGAGTTGTTATTTGATTAACGGGATCACATCATTAGAAGAATGATGTGATTGACATGACCCATTCCATTAGCTTAGCACCCGATCATTTAGTATGTTGCTATTGCTTTCTTCATGACTTATACATGTTCCTATGACTATGAGATTATGCAACTCCCGTTTGCCGGAGGAACACTTTGTGTGCTACCAAATGTCACAACATAACTGGGTGATTATAAAGGAGCTCTACAGGTGTCTCCAAAGGTACATGTTGGGTTGGCGTATTTCGAGATTAGGATTTGTCACTCCGATTGTCGGAGAGGTATCTCTGGGCCCTCTCGGTAATGCACATCACATAAGCCTTGCAAGCATTGCAACAAATGAGTTAGTTGCAAGATGATGTATTACGGAACGAGTAAAGAGACTTGCCGGTAACGAGATTGAACTAGGTATTGAGATACCGACGATCGAATCTCGGGCAAGTAACATACCGATGACAAAGGGAACAACGTATGTTGTTATGCGGTCTGACCGATAAAGATCTTCGTAGAATATGTGGGAGCCAATATGAGAATCCAGGTTCCTCTATTGGTTATTGACCGGAGACGTGTCTCGGTCATGTCTACATTGTTCTCGAACCCGTAGGGTCCGCACGCTTAAGGTTTCGATGACAGTTATGTTATGAGTTTATGAGTTTTGATGTACCGAAGGAGTTCGGAGTCCCGGATGAGATCGGGGACATGACGAGGAGTCTCGAAATGGTCGAGACGTAAAGATCGATATATTGGACGACTATATTCGGACATCGGAAAGGTTCCGAGTGATTCAGGTATTTTCGGAGGTACCGGGGAGTTATGGGAATACGAGGAAGAAGCAATGGGCCTTAATGGGCCTGAGTGGGAAGGACCAGGAGGTGGCGCGCGCCCCTCCCAAGCCCAGTCCGAATTGGACAAGGGGTTTGGGGCACGGCCCCTCTCTCCCTTCCTTCCCCTCTTCCCCCCTTTCCCCCTTCTCCTAGTTGGACTAGGAAAGGAGGAAACCTACTCCAACTAGGAGTAGGAATCCTACTCCCTGGCGCGCTCCTCCTAGGGCCGGCCTCCTCCCCCTTGCTCCTTTATATACAGGGGCAGGGGGGCACCTCTAAACACACAAGTTGATCCACGTGATCATATTCTTAGCCGTGTGCGGTGCCCCCTTCCACCATAATCCTCGATAATATTGTAGCGGTGCTTAGGCGAAGCCCTGCGACGTTAGTACATCAAGATCGTCACCATGCCGTCGTGCTGACGGAACTCTTCCCCGACACTTTGCTGGATCGGAGTCCGGGGATCGTCATCGAGCTGAACGTGTGCTAAAACTCAGAGGTGCCGTAGTTTCGGTGCTTGATCGGTCGGGCCGTGAAGACGTACGACTACATCAACCGCGTTGTGCTAACGCTTCCGCTGTCGGTCTACAAGGGTACGTAGATCACACTCTCCCCTCTCATTGCTATGCATCACCATGATCTTGCGTGTGCATAGGAATTTTTTTGAAATTACTATGTTCCCCAACACTTGTAACACAGGCAAGAACTCTTTCTTTGACTGTTCCATTTTTAAGTACTTCAAAATCTTGTCTAGGTATGTACTCATTGAAAAACTTATCAAGCGTCTTGATCTGTCTCTATAGATCTTGATGCTCAATATGTAAGCAGCTTCACCAAGGTCTTTCTTTGAAAAACTCCTTTCAAACACTCCTTTATGCTTTGCAGAATAATTCTACATTATCTCCGATCAACAATATGTCATTCACATATACTTATCAGGAATGATGTAGTGCTCCCACTCACTTTCTTGTAAATACAAGCTTCACCGCAAGTCTGTGTAAAACTATATGCTTTGATCAACTTATCAAAGCGTATATTCCAACTCCGAGATGCTTGCACCAGTCCATAGATGGATCGCTGGAGCTTGCATATTTTGTTAGCACCTTTAGGATTGACAAAACCTTCTGGTTGCATCATATACAACTCTTCATTAATAAATCCATTAAGCAATGCAATTTTGTTTATCCATTTGCCAGATTTCATAAAATGCGGCAATTGCTAACATGATTTGGACAGACTTAAGCATAGATACGAGTGAGAAACTCTCATCGTAGTCAACACCTTGAACTTGTCGAAAACCTTTTGCGACAATTCTAGCTTTGTAGATAGTAACACTACTATCAGCATCCGTCTTCCTCTTGAAGATCCACTTAATCTCAATGGCTCGCCGATCATTGGGCAAGTCAATCAAAGTCCATACTTTGTTCTCATACATGGATCTCATCTCAGATTTCATGGCCTCAAGCCATTTCGCGGAATCTGGGCTCATCATCACTTCCTCATAGTTCGTAGGCTCGTCATGTCAAGTAACATGACCTCCAGAACAGGATTACCGTACCACTCTGGTGCGGATCTCACTCTGGTTTACCTACGAGGTTCGGTAGTAACTTGATCTGAAGTTACATGATCATCATGATTAGCTTCCTCACTAATTGGTGTAGTAGTCACAGGAACAGATTTCTGTGATGAACTACTTTCCAATAAGGGAGCAGGTATAGTTACCTCATCAAGTTCTACTTTCCTCCCACTCACTTCTTTCGAGAGAAACTCCTTCTGTAGAAAGGATCCATTCAAAGCAACGAATAACTTGCCTTCGGATCTGTGATAGAAGGTGTACCCAACATTTTCTTTTGGGTATCCTATGAAGACGCACTTCTCCTATTTGGGTTTGAGCTTATTAGGTTGAAACTTTTTCACATAAGCATTGCAACCTCAAACTTTAAGAAACGACAACTTAGGTTTCTTTCCAAACCATAGTTCATACGGTGTCGTCTCAACGGATTTAGATGGTGCCCTATTTAATGTGAATGCATCTGTCTCTAATGCATAACTCCAAAATGATAGTGGTAGATCGGTAAGAGACATCATAGATCGCACCATATCTAATAAAGTACGGTTATGACGTTCGGACACACCATTACACGGTGGTGTTCCGGTGGTGTGAGTAATGAAACTATTTATCATTGTTTTAACTGAAGGCCAAACTCTTAACTCAAATATTTTACCTCTGCGATCATATCATAGAATCTTTTATTTTCTTGTTACGATGATTCTCCACTTCACTCTGAAATTCTTTGAACTTTTCAAATGTTTCAGACTTGTGTTTCATTAAGTAGATATACCCATATCTGCTCAAATCATCTGTGAAGGTCAGAAAATAATGATACCCGCCGTGAGCCTCAACACTCATCGACCGTATACATCAGTATGTATTATTTCCAATAAGTCAGTTGCTTGCTCCATTGTTCCGGAGAACGGAGTTTTAGTCATGTTGCCCATAAGGCATGGTTCGCAAGCATCAAGTGATTCCAAAATTTCATCAGTATGGAATTTCTTCATGCGCTTTATACCAATATGACCTAAACGGCAGTGCCACAAATAAGTTGCACGATCATTATTAACTTTGCATCTTTTGGCTTCAATATTATGAATATGTGTATCACTACGACCGAGATCCAACAAACCATTTTTGTTGGTGTGTATGAACATCGAAGGTTCTATTCATGTAGACAGAACAACAATTGTTCTCTAACTTAAATGAATAACCGTATTGCAATAAACATGATCAAATCATATTTATGCTCAACGTAAACACCAAATAACACTTATTTAGGTTCAACACTAATCCCGAAAGTATAGGGAGTGTGCGATGATGATCATATCAATCTTGGAACCAATTCCAACACACATCGTCACTTCACCCTTAACTAGTCTCTGTTCATTCTGTAACTCCTATTTTGAGTTGCTAATTTTAGCAACCGAACAAGTATCAAATACCCAGGGGCTACTATAAACACTAGTAAGGCACACATAAATAACCTATATATCAAATATACCCTTTGTTCACTTTGCCATCTTTCTTATCCACCAAATATTCAGGGAATTTCCGCTTCCAGTGACCATTTCCTTTGCAATAGAAGCACTCAGTTTCAGGCTTTGGTCCAGCTTTGGGCTTCTTCACGGGAGTGACAACTTGCTTGTCATTCTACTTGAAGTTCCATTTCTTTCCCTTTACCCTTTTCTTGAAACTAGTGGTCTTGTTAATCATCAACACTTGATGCTCTTTCTTGATTTCTACCTTCATCGATTTCATCATCATGAAAAGCTTGGGAATCGTTTTCATCATCCCTTGCATACTATAGTTCATCACGAAGTTCTACTAACTTGGTGACGGTGACTAGAGAATTCTGTGAATCACTATTTTATCTGGAAGATTAACTCCCACTTGATTCAAGCGATTGTAGTACCCAGACAATCTGAACACATGCTCACTGCTTGAGCTATTCTCCTCCATCTTTTTAGCTATAGAACTTGTTGGAGACTTCATATCTCTCAACTCGGGTATTTGCTTGAAATATTAACTTCAACTCCTAGAACATCTCATATGGTCCATGACGTTCAAAACGTCTTTGAAGTCCCGATTCTAAGCCGTTTAAGCATGGTGCACTAAACTATCAAGTAGTCATCATATTGAGGTAGCCAAATGTTCATAACATCTGCATCTGCTCCTGCAATAGGTTTGTCACCTAGCGGTGCATCAAAGACATAATTCTTCTGTGCAGCAATGAGGATAAACCTCAAATCATGGATCCAATCCGCATCATTGCTACTAACATCTTTCAACTTAGTTTTCTCTAGGAACATATAAAAAATAAAACAGGGGAGCTAAACTCGAGATATTGATCTACAACATAGATATGCTAATACTACCAGGACTAAGTTCATGATAAATTTAAGTTCAATTAATCATATTACTTAAGAACTCCCACTTAGAAAGACATCCCTCTAATCATCTAAGTGATCACGTGATCCAAATCAACTAAAGCATAACCGATCATCACGTGAAATGGAGTAGTTTTCAATGGTGAACATCACTATGTTGATCATATCTACTATATGATTCACGCTCGACCTTTCGGTCTCCGTGTTCAGAGGCCATATCTGTATATGCTTGGCTCGTCAAGTTTTACCTGAGTATTCTGCGTGTGCAAAAACTGGCTTGCACCCGTTGTAGATGGACGTAGAGCTTATCACACCCGATCATCACGTGGTGTCTGGGCATGACAAACTTTGGCAACGGTGCATACTCAGGGAGAACACTTTTATCTTGAAATTTAGTGAGAGATCATCTTAGAATGCTACCGTCAATCAAAGCAAGATAAGATGCATAAAAGATAAACATCACATGCAATCAATATAAGTGATATGATATGGCCATCATCATCGTGTGCTTGTGATTTCCATCTCCGAAGCACCGTCATGATCACCATCGTCACCGGCGCGACACCTTGATCACCATCATAGCATCGTTGTCGTCTCGCCAATCTTATGCTTCCATGACTATCGCTACCGCTTAGTGATAAAGTAAAGCATTATAGTGCAATTGCATTGCATACAATAAAGCGACAACCATATGGCTCATGCCAGTTGCCGATAACTCGGTTACAAAACATGATCATCTCATACAATAAAATTTAGCATCATGTCTTGACCATATCACATCACAACATGCCCTGCAAAAACAAGTTAGACATCCTCTACTTTGTTGTTGCAAGATTTACGTGGTTGCTACGGGCTTAGCAAGAACCGTTCTTACCTACGCATCAAAACCACAACGATAGTTTGTCAAGTTGGTGCTATTTTAACCTTCGCAAGGACCGGGCGTAGCCACACTTGGTTCAACTAAAGTTGTAGAAACTGACACCCGCCAGCCACCTATGTGCAAAGCACGTCGGTAGAACCAGTCTCGCGTAAGCGTACGCGTAATGTCGGTCCGGGCCGCTTCATCCAACAATACCGCCGAACCAAAGTATGACATGCTGGTAAGCAGTATGACTTATATCGCCCACAACTCACTTGTGTTCTACTCGTGCACAACATCAACACATAAAACCTTGGCTCGGATGCCACTGTTGGGGAACGTAGTAATTTCAAAAAATTTCCTACGCACACGCAAGATCATGGTGATGCATAGCAACGAGAGGGAAGAGTGTTGTCCACGTACCCTCGTAGACCGAAAGCGGAAGCGTTAGCACAATGCGTTTGATGTAGTCTAACGTCTTCACGATCCGACCGATCCAAGTACCGAACGCACGGCACCTCCGAGTTCAGCACACGTTCATCTCGATGACGTCCCGCGAACTCCGATCCAGCAGAGCTTCACGGGAGAGTTCCGTCAGCACGACGGCGTGGTGACAGTGATGATGTTGCTATCAACGCAGGGCTTCGCCTAAGCACCGCAATGATATGACCGAGGTGGAATATGGTGGAGGGGGGCACCGCACACGGCTGGGAGAGATCGACTAATCAACTTGTTTGTCTAGAGGTGCCCCCCTGCCCCTGTATATAAAGGAGCAAGGGGGGAGGCCGGCCGGCCCTCTATGGGCGCGCCAGGAGGAGGAGTCCTCCTCCTAGTAGGAGTCCTCCTCCTAGTAGGAGTAGGACCCCTTTCTTACTCCTACTAGGAGGAGGAAAGGAAGGAGGAGAAGGAGAAGGAAGGAAAGGGAGGAAAAGGAGGAAAGGGGGCCCGTCCCCCTAGTCCAATTCAGTTTGGGCTAGGGGGGCCGCACGCCCTGCCTCCTCTCTTCCACCACTTGGCCCATGAGGCCCATTACTTCTTCCTCGTATTCCCGTAACTCCCCGGTACCCCCGAAAATACCCGAATCACTCGGAACCTTTCCGATGTCCGAATATAGTCGTCCAATATATCGATATTTACGTCTCGACCATTTCAAGACTCCTCGTCATGTTCCCGATCTCATCCGGGACTCCGAACTACCTTCGGTACATCAAATCACATAAACTCATAATACAATCATCACCGAAACTTTAAGCGTGCGGACCCTACGGGTTCGAGAACTATGTAGACATGACCGAGACACGTCTCCGGCCAATAACCAATAGCGGAACCTGGATGCTCATAGTGGCTCCCACATATTCTACGAAGATCTTTATCGGTCAAACCGTATAACAACATACGTTGTTCCCTTTGTCATCGGTATGTTACTTGCTCGAGATTCGATCGTCGGTATCTCAATACATAGTTCAATCTCGTTACCGGCAAGTCTCTTTACTCGTTCCGTAATACATAATACCGCAACTAACTCATTAGTTGCAATGCTTGCAAGGCTTATAGTGATGTGCATTACCGAGTGGGCCCAGAGATACCTCTCCGACAATCGGAGTGACAAATCCTAATATCGAAATACGCCAACCCAACAAGTACCTTCGGAGACACCTGTAGAGCACCTTTATAATCACCCAGTTACGTTGTGACGTTTGGTAGCACACAAAGTGTTCCTCCGGTAAACGGGAGTTGCATAATCTCATAGTCATAGGAACATGTATAAGTTATGAAGAAAGCAATAGCAACAAACTAAACAATCAAGTGCTAAGCTAATGGAATGGGTCAAGTCAATCACATCATTCTCCTAATGATGTGATCCCGTTAATCAAATGACAACTCATGTCTATGGTTAGGAAACTTAACCATCTTTGATCAACGAGCTAGTCAAGTAGAGGCATACTAGTGACACTCTTTTTTTCTATGTATTCACACATGTATTATGTTTCCGGTTAATACAATTCTAGTATGAATAATAAACATTTATCATGAAATAAGGAAATAAATAATAAGTTTATTATTGCCTCTAGGGCATATTTCCTTCAATATGAAAGTGACAACATAGGAGACTCTCTATCATGAAGATCATGGTGCTACTTTGAAGCACAAGTGTGGTAAAAGGATAGTAACACTGTCCCTTCTCTCTTTTTCTTTCATTATTTTTTTATTTGGGCATTTTCTCTTTTTTACGGTCTCTTTTTTTCATCCGGAGTCTCATCCCGACTTGTGGGGGAATCATAGTCTCCATCATCCTTTCCTCACTTGGGACAATGCTTTAATGATGATGATCATCACACTTTTATTTACTTACAACTCAAAAATTACAACTCGATACTAGCTAGAACAAAATATGACTCTATGTGAATGCCTCTGGCGGTGTACCGGGATATGCAATGAATCAAGAGTGACATGTATGAAAGAATTATAAAGGTGGCTTTGCCACAAATACGATGTCAACTACATGATCATGCAAAGCAATATGACAATGATGATATGTGTCATAACAAACGGAACGGTGGTAAGTTGCATGGCAATATATCTCGGAATGGCTATGAAAATGCCATAATAGATAGGTATGGTGGCTGTTTTGAGGAAGGTATATGGTGGGTGTTATGATACCGACGAAAGGTGCGCGGTATTAGAGAGGCTAGCAATGGTGGAAGGGTGAGAGTGCGTATAATCCATGGACTCAACATTAGTCATAAAGAACTCACATACTTATTGCAAAAATCTATTAGTTATCGAAACAAAGTACTATGCGCATGCTCCTAGGGGGATAGATTGGTAGGAAAAGACCATCGCTCGTCCCCGACCGCTACTCATAATGAAGACAATCAATAAATAAATCATGCTCCGACTTCATCACATAACGATTCACCATACGTGCATGCTACGGAATCACAAACTTTAGAACAAGTATTTCTCAAATTCACAACTAGTCAACTAGCATGACTCTAATACCACCATCTTCATATCTCAAAACAATCATCAAGTATCAAATTTCTCATAGTATTCAATGCCCTTTTTATGATAGTTTTTATTGTACCCATCTTGGATGCCTATCATATTAGGACTAATTTTATAACCAAAGAAAATAACCATACTGTTCTAAAAGACTCTCAAAATAATATAAGTGAAGCATGAGAGATCAATAATTTCTATAAAATAAAACCACCATCGTGCTCTTAAAAAGGTATAAGTGAAGCAGTAGAGCAAAATTATCTAGCTCAAAAGATATAAGTGAAGCACATAGAGTATTCTAATAAATTCCGATTCATGTGTGTCTATCTAAAAGGTGTGTACAGCAAAAAGATGATTGTGGTAAACTAAAAAGCAAATACTCAAATCATACAAGACGCTCCAAGCAAAACACATATCATGTGGTGAATAAAAATATAGCCTCAAGTAAAGTTACCGATGGACGAAGACGAAAGAGGGGATGCCTTCTGGGGCATCCCCAAGCTTAGGCTTTTGGTTGTCCTCAATTTGACCTTGGGGTGCCTTGTGCATCCCCAAGCTTAGGATCTTGCCACTCCTTATTCCAAAATCCATCAAATCTTTACCCAAAACTTGAAAACTTCACAACACAAAACTCAACAGAAAATCTCATGAGCTCCGTTAGTATAAGAAAACAAACCACCACTTCAAGGTACTGTAATGAACTCATTCTTTATTTATATAGGTGTTAAACCTACTGTATTCCAACTTCTCTATGGTTCATACCCCCGATACTCGCCATAGATTCATCAAAATAAGCAAACAACACACGAAAAACAAAATCTGTCAAAAACAGAACAGTCTGTAGTAATCTGTAGGTTTCGAATACTTCTGTAACCCCAAAAATTCTGAAATAAATTGGTGGACGTGAGGAATTTGTCTATTAATTATCTGCAAAAATAATCAACCTAATCGCACTCTCTAGTAAAAAATAGCAGCAAATCTCGTGAGCGCTAAAGTTTCTGTTTTTTACAGCAAGATCGCAAAGACATCCCCCAAGTCTTCCCAAAGGTTCTACTTGGCACAAACACTAATTAAAAAGATAAAACCACATCTAAAAAGAAGCTAGATGAATTATTTATTACTAAACAGAAACAAAAAGCAAGAAACAAAAATAAAATTGGGTTGCCTCCCAACAAGCGCTATCGTTTAACGCCCCTAGCTAGGCAATGATAATTTCAATGATGCTCACATGAAAGACAAGAATTGAAGCACAAAAGAGAGCATCATAAAACACGTGACAAACACATATAAGTCTAACATACTTCCTATGCATAGGCATCTTATAGGCAAACAAATTATCATAGCAAGCAAAAACTAGCATATGCAAGGAAGCGGAAAGAAACGATAACAATCTCAACATAACGAGAGGTAATTTAGTAACATGAAAATTTATACAATCATATTTTCCTATATCATAATAATTACATGTGGGATCATAAGCAAACTCAACAAAATAGCTATCACATAAAATATTTTCAACACAATCCACATGCATGCAAACTTGACACTCTTCCAAAATAGTGGGATTAACATTAACTAAAGTCATGACCTCTCCAAACCCACTTAATTTTTTTCATAAGATTGAACATTCTCCAAATATGTGGGATCTAAAGTTGACACTCTTCCAAACCCACTTTCAATAATATTGCAAACACTATTATCAATCTCATATTCATCATGGGGCTTAAATAAATTTTCAAGATCAAAAGAAGAATCACCCCAATCATGATCATTGCAACAAGTAGTAGACATAGCAAAACTAGCATCCCCAAGCTTAGGGTTTTGCATATTATTAGCACAATTGACATCAATAGAATTTATATTAAAATCATTGCAATCATGCTTTTGATTCAAGGAACTATCAAGTATGGGTGCAATAGCAATAATCTCGTGTTTAACATAAGGAACTATAGCAAATTCATCTCCGTAAATATTGGCATCATGGCTATAAGAATAGCAAGCATCATGTTCATCAAGGGATATTTCAATCAAGTCATCGGAATCATAATTATCTATAGATTCATCCATATCATTATTTTGTTCCAAAGCAACGGTTATTCTCTCAATAAATTCCTTAACATAGGCATTGTGAGCATAGTTTTCATAGCAATATTTAAGTATGTCGGAATTTTCAGATTTGTAGAGAGTAATATCATACTTTTCAATCAAATAAGCAACTTCATGAGCACCCTTAAAAACGACAAATTCTTCAATTTGTTCGATATCATAGTAACTATAAACACCCTTTCCATAAGAAGATAAGATTTCATTATCATTAAACTCACATAGGCAGGGAAGGTGTTTTTTAGGGTTCTTAGAGCAAGAAGTAAAGTCATAAATTTCACAAAGATTACAAGCATAGCATAGCAAACTATTTATTTGATACCATAAGAGCTTCCCCTTTTCAGACAAACGATGACGCACAAAATGAGCATGCTCATCTAAAGATTTCCCATCAACTAGGCTAGTTGGGGTTTCAACACGAGCACATAAGGATCGAAGATGATCCAAGTAGAACACTTTAAGTGGATCCATATTAATAGATTTTTAGCAAGCAAAGATGCAAGCAAATAGAAGGCACATGGAAACACAAACAAAAAGACATACGGGAAGAAGGCGAAGAAAAGGCAAAGGTGAAGTGGGGGAGAGGAAAACGAGAGGCAAATGACAAATAATATAATGCGAGAGATAAGAGTTTGTAATGGGTACTTGGTATGTCTTGACTTGTGCGTAGATGTCCCTGGCAACGGCGCCAGAAACCCTTCTTGCTACTTGAGCATGTGTTGGTTTTCCCATGAAGAGGAAAGGGTGATGCAGCAAAGTAGCATAAGTATTTCCCTTAGTTTTGAGAACCAAGGTATCAATCCAGTAGGAGATTACACGCAAGTCCCTTGTACCTGCACAAACAAACAAGAACCTCGCAACCAACGTGATAAAGGGGTTGTCAATCCCTTCACGGTCACTTACGAAAGTGAGATCCGATAGAGATAATAAGATAAATATTTTGGTATTTTTGTTGTATAGATTGGAAAATAAAGATTGCAAAATAAACGGCGACAGAAATGGCTAGTTGACGAGAGATTAATATGATGGAGAATAGACCCGGGGCCATAGGTTTCACTAGTGGCTTCTCTCAAGATAGAAAATTCTACGATGGGTGAACAAATTACTGTCGAGCAATTGATAGAAAAGCGCATAGTTATGAGAATATCTAGGCATGATCATGTATATAGGCATCAGGTCCGCGACAAGTAGACCGAAACGATTCTGCATCTACTACTATTACTCCACATTTCGACCGCTATCCAGCATACATCTAGAGTATTAAGTTCACAAGAACAGAGTAATGTATTAGGCAAGATGACATGATGTAGAGGGATAAACTCAAGCAATATGATATAAACCCCATCTTTTTATCCTCGATGGCAACAATACAATACGTGCCTTGCTGCCCCTGCTGTCACTGGGAAAGGACACCGCAAGATTGAACCCAAAGCTAAGCACTTCTCCCATTGCAAGAAAGATCAATCTAGTAGGCCAAACCAAACTAATAATTCAAAGAGACTTGCAAAGATATTAAATCATGCATAAAAGAATTCAGAGAAGAATCAAATATTGTTCATAGATAATCTTGATCATAAACCCATAATTCATCGGATCTCAACAAACACACCGCAAAAAGAATTACGTCGAATAGATCTCCAAGAGAATCGAGGAGAACTTTGTATTGAGATCCAAAGAGAGAGAAGAAGCCATCTAGCTAATAACTATGGACCCGAAGGTCTATGGTAAACTACTCACACATCATCGGAGAGGCTATGGTGTTGATGTAGAAGTCCTCCGTGATCGATTCCCCCTCCAGCGGAGCGCCGGAATAGGCCCCAAGATGGGATCTCACGGGTACAGAAGGTTGCGGTGGTGGAAATAGGGTTTCATGGTGCTCTCGGATGTTTTTGGGGTATATGAGTATATATAGTGTTGGGTAACATAGCAGAAATTCAAAATTTTCCTACGTGTCACCAAGATCTATCTATCGAGAGACCAGCAACGAGGGGAAGGAGAGTGCATCTACATACCCTTGTAGATCGCTAAGCGGAAGCGTTCAAGAGAACGGGGTTGATGGAGTCGTACTCGTCGTGATCCAAATCACTGGAGATCCTAGTGCCGAACGGACGGCACCTCCGCGTTCAACACACGTACAGCCCGACGACGTCTCCCATGCCTTGATCCAGCAAGGAGAGAGGGAGAGGTTGAGAAAGACTCCAACCAGAAGCAGCACAACGGCGTGGTGGTGATGGAGGAGCGTGGCTATCCTGCAGGGCTTCGCCAAGCACCGCGGGAGAGGAAGGAGAGATGCAGGGCTGCGTCATATAGAGGAGAGGAACTCGCGTGTTATGAGCAGCCCAAACCTCAACTATATATAGGGGAAGGGGAGGGGCTGTTCCCCCTTTAGGGTTTCCACCCATAGGGGTGGCGGCCAGCCTAGATCCCATCTAAGGGGGGCGGCCAAGGGGGAGGGGGAGAGGGAGGCGCACCAGGATGGGCCTTAGGGCCCATCTGCCCTAGGGTTTGCCCCCTTTTCCTCTCCCTTGCGCCTTGGGCCCTTGTGGGGGGGGGGTGCACCAGCCCACCTGGGGCTGGTCCCCTTCCACACTTGGCCCATGAAGCCCTCTGGGGCTGGTGGCCCCACTTGGTGGACCCCCGGGACCCTTCCGGTGGTCCCGGTACGTTACCGATAAACCCCGAAACTTTTCCGGTGACCAAAACAGGACTTCCCATATATAAATCTTTACCTTCGGACCATTCCGGAACTCCTCGTGATTTCCGGGATCTCATCCGGGACTCCGAACAACATTCGGTAACCACATACAAACTTCCTTTATAACCCTAGCGTCATCGAACCTTAAGTGTGTAGACCCTACGGGTTCGAGAGACATGCAGACATGACCGAGACGTTCTCCGGTCAATAACAAACAGCGGGATCTGGATACCCATGTTGGCTCCCACATGTTCCACGATGATCTCATTGGATGAACCACGATGTCAAGGACTTAATCAATCCCGTATACAATTCCCTTTGTCTAGCGGTACGATACTTGCCCGAGATTCGATCGTCGGTATCCCGATACCTTGTTCAATCTCGTTACCGGCAAGTCTCTTTACTCGTTCCGTAACACATCATCCCGTGATCAACTCCTTGGTCACATTGTACACATTATGATGATGTCCTACCGAGTGGGCCCAGAGATACCTCTCCGTTTACACGGAGTGACAAATTCCAGTCTCGATTCATGCCAACCCAATAGACACTTTCGGAGATACCTATAGTGTACCTTTATAGCCACCCAGTTACGTTGTGACGTTTGGCACACCCAAAGCACTCCTACGGTATCTGGGAGTTGCACAATCTCATGGTCTAAGGAAATGATACTTGACATTAGAAAAGCTTTAGCATACGAACTACATGATCTTTGTGCTAGGCTTAGGATTGGGTCTTGTCCATCACATCATTCTTCTAATGATGTGATCCCGTTATCAATGACATTCAATGTCCATGGTCAGGAAACCGTAACCATCTATTGATCAACGAGCTAGTCAACTAGAGGCTTACTAGGGACATGGTGTTGTCTATGTATCCACACATGTATCTGAGTTTCCTATCAATACAATTCTAGCATGGATAATAAACGATTATCATGAACAAGGAAATATAATAATAACTAATTTATTATTGCCTCTAGGGCATATTTCCAACAGTCTCCCACTTGCACTAGAGTCAATAATCCAGTTCACATCGATATGTGATTAACACTCAAGGTCACATCCCCATGTGACTAACACCCAAAGAGTTTACTAGAGTCAATAATCTAGTTCACATTACCATGTGATTAACACTCGATGAGTTATGGGTTTGATCATGTTATGCTTGTGAGAGATGTTATAGTCAACGGGTCTGAATCTTTCAGATCCGTATGTACTTCGCAAATTTCTATGTCATCTTGTAGATGCAACTACTACGCTCTATTTGGAACTATTCCAAACAACTGTTCTACTATACGAATCCAGTTTACTTACTCAGAATAATCTGGATTAGTGTCAAAGTCTGCATCGGCGTAACCCTTTACGTCGAACTCTTTTACCACCTCCATAATCGAGAAAATTCCTTAGTCCACTAGTTACTAAGGATAACTTTGACCGCTGTCCTGTGATCCATTCTTGGATCACTCTTGTACCCCTTGACTGACTCATGGCAAGGCACACTTCTGGTGCGGTACACAGCATAGCATACTATAGAGAGCCTATGATAAAAGCATAGGGGACGACCTTCGTCCTTCCTCTTTCTTCTGCCGTGGTCGAGCTTTAAGTCTTAACTTCATACCTTACAACTCAGGCAAGAACTCCTTCTTTGACTGATCCATCTTGAACACCTTCAAGATCACGTCAAGGTATGTGCTCACTTGAAAGTACCATTAAGCATTTTGATCTATCCTTATAGATCTTGATGCTCAATGTTCAAGTAGCTTAATCCAGGCTTTCCATTGAAAAACACTTTCCAAATAACCCTATATGCTTTCCAGAAATTCTACGTCATTTCTGATCCACAATATGTCAACAACATATACTCATCAGAAATTCTATAGTGCTCCCACTCACTTCTTTGGAAATACAAGTTTCTCATAAACTTTGTATACACCCAAAATCTTTATCATCTCATCAAAGCGTACATTCCAACTCCAAGATGCTTACTCCAGTCCTTAGAAGGATTGCTGGAGCTTTGCATACTTATTAGCATCTTTCAGGATTGACAAAACCTTCCGGTTGTATCACATACAACCTTTCCTCAAGAAAATCGTCGAGGAAACAATGTTTTGACATCCTATTTGCAAGATTTCATAAATAATGCAGTAATCACTAATATAATACCAACAGACTCTTAGCATCGCTACGAGTGAGAAAGTCTCATCATAGTCAACTCCTTGAACTTGTCGGAAAACATCTTAACGACAAGTCGAGCTTTCTTAATGGTGATACTTACCATCATTGTCCGTCTTCCTTTTAAAATCCATATGTACCTAACAGCCTTACGACCATCAAGTAGTTCTTCCAAAGTCTATACTTTGTTTTCATATATGGATCCTCTCTCGGATTATATGGCCTCGAGCCATTTATCAGAATCCGGGCCCACCATCGCTTCTCCATAGCTCGTAGGTTCATTGTTGTCTAGCAACATGACTTCCATGACAGGATTACGTACCACTCTGAAGTAGTACGCATCCTTGTCATCCTACGAGATTTGAGAGTGACTTGATCCGAAGTCTCATGATCAATATCATAAGCTTCCACTTCAATTGGTGTAGGTGCCACAGGAACAACTCTTTGTGCCCTGCTATACACTAGTTGAAGTGACGGTTCAATAACCTCATCAAGTCTCCACCATCCTCCCACTCAATTCTTTCGAAAGAAACTTTTCCTCGAGAAAGGACCCAATTCTAGAAACAATCCCTTATTGCTTTTGGATCTGAGACAGGAGGTATACCCAACTGTTTTGGGTGTCCTATGAAGATGCATTTATCCGCTCTGGGTTCGAGCTTATCAGCCTGAAACTTTTTCACATAAGCGTCGCAGCCCAAAACTTTTAAGAAATGACAGCTTTAGGTTTCTCTAAACCATAGTTCATACGGTGTCATCTCATCGGAATTACGTGGTGCCCTATTTAAAGTGAATGTGGTTGTCTCTAATGCCTAACCCATAAACTATTGTGGTAATTCGATAAGAGACATCATGGTATGCATCATATCCAATAGGGTGCAGTTATGATGTTCGGACACACCATCACACTATGGTGTTCCAGGCTGTATTAGTTGTGAAACAATTTCCACAATGTCTTAATTCTGTGCCAAACTCGTAATTCAGATATTCATCTCTATGATCATATCATAGATCTTTTATCCTTTTGTCACGACGATCTTTCAACTTCACCCTGAAATTACTTGAACCTTTCAATAATTCAGACTCGTGATTTATCAAGTAAATGTACTCAACATCTACTCAAATCATTTGTGAAGTAAGAACATAACGATATCCACTACACGCCTCAGCACTCATTGGACTGCACACATCAAAATGTATTACTTCCAACAAGTTGCTTTCTAGTTCCATTTTACTGAAAACGAGGCTTTCAGTCATCTTGCCCATGTGGTATGATTTGCATGTCTCAAGTGATTCAAAATCAAGTGAGTCCAAACGGTCCATTTGCATGGAGTTTCTTCATGCATATACACCAATAGACATGGTTCGCATGCCTCAAACTTTTCAAAAACGAGTGAGCCCAAAGATCCATCAACATGGAGCTTCTTCATGCGTTTTATACCGATATGACTTACGTGGCAGTGCCACAAGTAGGTGGTACTATCATTACTATCTTTTTGGCATGAACATGTGTATCACTACGATCGAGATTCAATAAACCATTCATTTTAGGTGTAAGACCTTGAAGGTATTATTCAAATAAACAGAGTAACCATTATTCTCCTTAAATGAATAACCGTATTGCGATAGACATAATCAATCATGTCTATGCTCAACGCAAACACCAAATAATAATTATTTAGGTTTTAATACCAATCTCGATGGTAGAGGGAGCGTGCGATGCTTGATCATATCAACCTTGGAAACACTTCCAACACATATCGTCAGCTCACCTTTAGCTAGTCTCCGTTTATTCCGTAGATTTTATTTCGAGTTACTAACACTTAGCAACCGAACCGGTATCTAATACCCTGGTGCTACTAGGAGTACTAGTAAAGTACACATTAACATAATACATCCAATATACTTCTATCGACCTTGCCAGCCTTCTTATCTACCAAGTATCTAGGGTAATTCTGCTCCAGTGGCTGTTCCCTTTATTACAGAAGCACTTAGTCTCGGGTTTGGGTTCAACCTTGGGTTTCTTCACTAGAGAAGCAGCTGATTTGCCGTTTCATGAAGCATCCCTTTTTTGCCCTTGCCCTTCTTGAAGCTAGTGGTTTCACCAACCATCAACAATTGATGCTCCTTCTTGATCTCTACTTTTGTGGTGTCAAACATCGCGAATATCTCAAGGATCATCATATATGTCCCTGATATATTATAGTTCATCACGAAGCTCAAGCAGCTTGGTGGTAATGACTTCGGAGAACCATCACTATTTCATCTGGAAGATCAACTCCCACTCGATTCAAGCGATTGTTGTACTCAGACAATCTGAGCACAAGTTCAACAATTGAGCTTTTCTCCCTTAGTTTGCAGGCTAAGAAAATCGTCGGAGGTCTTATACCTCTTGATGTGGGCACGAGCCTGAAATCCCAATTTCAGCCCTCGAAACATCTCATATGTTTCGCAACGTTTCAAAACGTCTTCGGTGCCTCAACTCTAAGCCGTTTAACTGAACTATCACGTAGTTATCAAAATGTGTATGTCAGATGTTCGCAACATCCATAGACAACGTTCGAGGTTCAGCACACTGAGCGGTACATTAAGGACATAAGCCTTCTATGAAGCAATGAGGATAAACCTCAGTTTACGGACCTAGTCCGCATAATTACTACTATCAACTTTCAACTAAATTTTCTCTAGGAACATATCTAAACAGTAGAACTGAAGCGCGAGCTACGACATAATTTGCGAAGACCTTTTGACTATGTTCAGGATAATTAAGTTCATCTTGTGAACTCCCACTCAGATAGACATCCCTCTAGTCATCTAAGTGATTACATGATCCGAGTCAACTAGGCCGTGTCCGATCATCACGTGAGACGGACTAGTCAACATCGGTGAACATCTTCATGTTGATCGTATCTACCATACGACTCATGCTTGACTTTTCGGTCTCTTGTGTTCCGAGGCCATGTCTGTACATGCAAGGCTCGTCAAGTCAACCTAAGTGTTTTGCGTGTGTAAATCTGTCTTACACCCGTTGTATGTGAACGTTAGAATCTATCACACCCGATCATCACGTGGTGCTTCGAAACAACGAACTGTCGCAACGGTGCACAGTTAGGGGGAACACTTTCTTGAAATTATTATGAGGGATCATCTTATTTACTACCGTCGTTCTAAGTAAACAAGATGCATAAACATGATAAACATCACATGCGGTCAAATAATAGTGACATGATATGGCCAATATCATATAGCTCCTTTGATCTCCATCTTGGGGCTCCATGATCATCTTGTCACCGGCATGACACCATGATCTCCATCATCATGATCTCCATCATCGTGTCTTCATGAAGTTGTCTCGCCAACTATTACTTCTACTACTATGGCTAACGGTTAGCAATAAAGTAAAGTAATTACATGACGTTTATGTTGACACACATGTCATAAATAAATTAAGACAACTCCTATGGCTCCTGCCGGTTGTCATACTCATCGACATGCAAGTCGTGATTCCTATTACAAGAACATGATCAATCTCATACATCACATATCGTTCATCACATTCTTCTTGGCCATATCACATCACATAGCATACCCTGCAAAAACAAGTTAGACGTCCTCTAATTGTTGTTTGCATGTTTTACATGGCTGCTATGGGTTTCTAGCAAGAACGTTTCTTACCTACGCAAAGACCACAACATGATATGCCAATTGCTATTTACCCTTCATAAGGACCCTTTTCATCGAATCCGATCCGACTAAAGTGGGAGAGACAGACACCCGCTAGCCACCTTATGCAACTAGTGCATGTCAGTCGGTGGAACCAGTCTCACGTAAGAGTACGTGTAAGGTCGGTCCGGGCCGCTTCATCCCACGATGCCGCTGAATCAAGATAAGACTAGTAACGGCAAGCATATTGAACAAAATCAACGCCCACAACTACTTTGTGTTCTGCTCGTGCATAGAAACTACGCAATAGACCTAGCTCATGATGCCACTGTTGGGTAACGTAGCAGAAATTCAAAATTTTCCTACGTGTCACCAAGATCTATCTATGAAGAGACCAGCAACGAGGGGAAGGAGAGTGCATCTACATACCCTTGTAGATCGCTAAGCGGAAGCGTTCAAGAGAATGGGGTTGATGGAGTCATACTCGTCGTGATCCAAATCACCGGAGATCCTAGTGCCGAAGGGACGACACCTCCGCGTTCAACACACGTACAGCCCGACGACGTCTCCCATGCCTTGATCCAGCAAGGAGAGAGGGAGAGGTTGAGGAAGACTCCATCCAGCAGCAGCACAATGGCGTGGTGGTGATGGAGGAGCGTGGCTATCCTGCAGGGCTTCGCCAAGCACCGCGGGAGAGGAGGAAGGAGAGATGCAGGGCTGCGTCATATAGAGGAGAGGAACTCGCATGTTATGAGCAGCCCAAACCTCAACTATATATAGGGGAAGGGGAGGGGCTGCGCCCCCTTTAGGGTTTCCACCCCTAGGGGTGGCGGCAAGCCTAGATCCCATCTAAGGGGGGTGGCCAAGGGGGAGGGGGAGAGGGAGGCGCACCAGGATGGGCCTTAGGGCCCATCTGCCCTAGGGTTTGCCCCCTTCTCCTCTTCCTTGCGCCTTGGGCCCTTATGGGGGGCGCACCAGCCCACCTGGGGCTGGTCCCCTTCCACACTTGGCCCATGAAGCCCTCCGGGGCTGGTGGCCCCACTTGGTGGACCCCCGGGACCCTCCCGGTGGTCCCGGTACGTTACCGATAAACCCCGAAACTTTTCCGCTGACCAAAACAGGACTTCCCATATCTAAATCTTTACCTCCGGACCATTCCGGAACTCCTCGTGACGTCCGGGATCTCATCCGGGACTCCGAACAACATTCGGTGACCACATACAAACTTCCTTTATAATCCTAGCGTCATCGAACCTTAAGTGTGTAGACCCTACGGGTTCGGGAGACATGCAGACATGACCGAGACGTTCTCCGGTCAATAACCAACAGCGGGATCTGGATACCCATGTTGGCTCCCACATGTTCCACGATGATCTCATCGGATGAACCACGATGTCAAGGACTTAATCAATCCCGTATACAATTCCCTTTGTCTAGCGGTACGATACTTGCCCGAGATTCGATCGTCGGTATCCCGATACCTTGTTCAATCTCATTACTGGCAAGTCTCTTTACTCGTTCCGTAACACATCATCCCGTGATCAACTCCTTGGTCACATTGTGCACATTATGATGATGTCATACCGAGTGGGCCCAAAGATACCTCTCCATTTACACGGAGTGACAAATCCCAGTCTCGATTCGTGCCAACCCAACAGACACTTTCGGAGATACCTATAGTGTACCTTTATAGCCACCCAGTTACGTTGTGACGTTTGGCACACCCAAAGCACTTCTACGGTATCCGGGAGTTGCACAATCTCATGGTCTAAGGAAATGATACTTGACATTAGAAAAGCTTTAGCATACGAACTACATGATCTTTGTGCTAGGCTTAGGATTGGGTCTTGTCCATCACATCATTCTTCTAATGATGTGATCCCGTTATCAATGACATTCAATGTCCATGGTCAGGAAACCGTAACCATCTATTGATCAACGAGCTAGTCAACTAGAGGCTTACTAGGGACATGGTGTTGTCTATGTATCCACACATGTATCTGAGTTTCCTATCAATACAATTCTAGCATGGATAATAAACGATTATCATGAACAAGGAAATATAATAATAACTAATTTATTATTGCCTCTAGGGCATATTTCCAACATATAGGCGAAAGAAGTAGGCCATCGGAGCCACGAGGGGCCCACGAGGGTGGGGGGCGCGCCTACCCCCTGGGCGCGCCCTCCTGCCTCGTGGGCGCCTCGTTGCTTTGTTGACGTCCACTCCAAGTCTCCTGGATTGCGTTTGTTCCAAAAATAACTCTCCCGAAGGTTTCATTCCGTTTGATATTCCTTTTCTATGACATACTGAAATAGGCAAAGAAACAACAATTTGCAGTGGGCCTTTGGTTAGTAGGTTAGTCCCCAAGATAATATAAAAAGGTATATTAAAGACCATTAAACATTCAAAACCGATAATATAATAGCATGGAACAATCAAAAATTATAGATACGTTGGAGACATATCAGTACAACACATGACATGAATGCAAGGAGGCATGAGCATGGTGCCCAGAGCAGAGAGAGACGGGGGGTGCTTAGCCCGAACAGGGCCAGGTGAAGGACACAACTAAACCACCAAAACTAAAACTAGAGGAGCATACCAAATCAACACGAAGTCTAACATCTTTAAATCCAACACCGGGACACCACTAGCTAGCAAGATAGATCCTTCATGAAGGAGAACGACGCCGTGCCGCCGCTGCCATCCGATCCGAAGAACCGGACCTAGGGTTTTCCCTAATGCTCGAAGAGGGGCACAAATAAAGGACATGGCAGCACCTCCAGGAAGGGAAACGATACCCGCGAGTGTCGTTGTTGCCAGCATCGGCAAGCCAAGCATGGATTTCGCCTGACCTGAGTTTGAGCAACCCCGATGCTCAATAACTTCAACTTCAAATACTTAGATAGTTAAATAGCTTCATATGATATCCAACTAGATATTGGCGTGCCATACATTGGACCAACATGAAGTTGTCGTGAAGGGGTCGACCTTGCACAAGCGCGCTTTGGTGTACTCCCACCAAGCGAGGTAGCTCAACTGCCAGCCAACATGATAGAATATTTTGTCAAAAAATTTAACCGTGTCATGGACAAGAATGACGGGCCTAAAGTCCTTGATGTCCATGGCCCCTTCCAACTTATATTAGGTAGCAGAGAGACAAGGGCCTTATTGATCACAGGCAAACACACATGTTGCCTCGGTAAAACGCATCCAGGGCTCTCATGAAGTCGAATGCAATGACGTGCCAACAAAAAGCGTATAAACGCCCGGTGAACCCATCCGGTCCCAACACCTTATGTGGCGGCATGGCCTTAACCACCTTTAGAACCTCCTCCTTGGCGAACGGCTCGTCGAGGTGCAATAGATCGTAACTTGGTAGATCAAGTGCCTCCAAGTTCAGAGAGTGGACGTGGCATGAGGAGGAGCCGAACGGATTGGTGTAGTACTCGTCCACTCCTTTGACAATGCTCTCTTGCCCGGTTAGGATTTCTACTCGACTTTGATATGAGCCAAATGGTTGTCCTCCACAACAACAATCTCACTCCACAAACGACAAAGACATCCCGGCCATAGTGTTGTTCGTGGATGACTACGAGCTCCCTGACACACTCGAGCTTTCGACCATGTGGGAGGAGACGGAGAAGAGAAAGAAAAGGGCAAAGAAGGAAACAAAAAGAGAGAAGATGAACTGAGGGCAATTAACTAAGCTATTATATACGTTAGGGGGAAAAGAGCAACCATTTTCGGCAGGAATCCTTTCGCCAAAACTGTGTCAACCTACATGGCATGGGTAGTCAACCGACCACCTGGCATGGCCAGACCAGCTTAGGACCCGCCATGGTTGTCTTAATCACATAATGGACCTAGATGGGTGTTTTTAAACTTATAGGACCTACCAGAAGCACCCAACTTTTAAGGTTGCTCATGTGCCAACTTTGTCAATCTCAAGATCTGTTGTCTCACTCTCTCAAACGTGCTCATAGAGATAGGGAGTACGTGGGTGTGTCCATAAAGTTAAGTGTGCATGATATATATATATATATATATATAGTGTTACTATTCATCACCCAGAGTGCAACATAAGTTATTCTTCACCCGAGGTAATCTTACGATCATTTCATAATTAAATTACGTTTGGAATTCAAATAGTTACATTCCTATTGATTCACTAGGTCAAATTTGACATAAGAAAATAAAAATATAGGTCATAAGACAAGAAAATTTGAAGTTTATGTATACTTTAGACTATGTTTTTACGTTTGTAATTTTACATAATATAAAATATTTTTTACGGCGATTATATATTTTCTTACGGTCCCTTTTTGCGTCGGAAATAAGACAAAACTTACGAAACGTAAAATTACGGTGCATTGATAGTAAAATAGAGGGGGGTGAAGAATAACTATTCCTCATCCAGGGTGACGAATAGCGCGACTATATATATATATATATATATATATATATATATATATATATATATATATATATATATATATATATATATATATATATATATATATAAACGCCTGCATTGGTACTGTGTTCCTCACAAAAAAAAGTTAAGGAAACATTTTATTCTTTAATGAAATTATCACTAGCACGGAGCATGTTACAAGGCATAATATTGGTCCCTCTACAAAGATATTATAGTTTTTTTGGGGTGCAAAGATATTATAGTTCTAGGGCAGTTATCCACAGTGAACTTTTATTGTTGTCACGGTGCATTGCTCAAAAGGCTCAAATTAGATATGCCCCTCGTTTGATGCGAAAATTAGGGTGCTCTTTAATAAAGTGTATGCCTACATTTGGGAAACGTCTCTAATCCTTGACTGCTCTTAATTTGGTAAATTAATCTGGTCCAACTTCTCATTAATTTTGCATTTAGTATAGCATAAGTAATATCTCCAGACAAGATAAGCAAGAACATCCTACATAAAGCCGGCATAGCCAGCCATCTAGTTAGCACACACCGACATCTGATCATCTTCAGGAGCCATTAGCGCCGTGATCACTACTGCAGAGGTACAAGAGGGACCACCCATTTGCCCAGCTATCTGGTTCCGACAACATCATCGCCTTCACCACTTCGAGGTACAAGGAGCAGCCGCTGATCGTGCGAGGGCCGGGTGCAGGCGCGGAGGTGACTGCCGGAGGCGTCTTCTGCAACATCCTGCGGCTGGCGTCCTACCTCGGCGCCCCCTCATAGACATCTGTGCCGAATATTGGTAGATTTTCTGGGGTAGATGGACGGCAACTTGTACTCTTCTTGCACAATATTGGACTTGGTAGCATTTTGTTCTGAATGCTTGCGAGGAAAGCAAATAAGGTGTTTTGTTTTGTTTGCCAGTGTGCTGTTCCTTGTTAGGGGGTGTAGGGATCAGGTGTTTTGTTTTGTTTTGTTTGCCACCCAGGCCATGCCACAACTGTTACTAAATTATCAATGCAATAATAAAGAAGGGAATGCCTCTTTCTACAACTGCCGGCCTTGGTGCTTTTGCTATTGTTGGCTTGGTATATATTTCAACTTACTGCAAGCCAGTGCTAGCTCTGAGACATCAAACTTGCACAAGTGTGCTTTGGTGTACTCCCACCAAGCGAGGTAGTTCAACTGCCAGCCAACATGATAGAATATCTTTTTGAAATTTTAACCGCGTCATGGACAAGACTGACGGGCCTAAAGTCCTTGATGTCCATGGCCCCTTCCAACTTATATTAGGTAGCAGAGAGACAAGGGTCATATTGATCACAGGCAAACCACACATGTCACCTCGGTAAGACGCATCCATGGGGCTCATGAAGTCGAATGCAATAACGTGCCAACAAGAAGCGTAGAAACGCTCGATGAACCCATCCGGTCCCAACACCTTATGTGGCAGCATGGCCTTAACCACCTTCAGAACCTCCTCCTTGGCGAATGGCTCGCCGAGGTGCAATAGATCGAAACTTGGCAGAACAAGTGCCTCCAAGTTTAGAGAGTGGACATGGCATGAGGAGCTGAACATAGTGGTGTAGTACTCGTTCACTCCTTTGGCAATGTTCTCCTGCCCGGTTAGGATTTTTACTCGACTTTGATATCAGCCAAATGGTTGTCCTCCACAACAATAGTCTCACTCCACGAACGACAAAAACATCCCGGCCATAGTGTTGCTCGTGGATGACTACGGGCTCCTTGGCACACTTGAGCTTTCGACCATGTGGGAGGAGACGGAGAAGAGAAAGAAAAGGGCAAAGAAGGAAACAAAAGGAGAGAAGATGAGTTGAGGGCAATTAACTAAGCTATTATATACGTTAGGGGGAAAAGTGCAACATTTTCGACAGGAATCCTCCCGCCAAAACTGTGTCAACCGACCACCTGGCATGGTCAGACCAGCTTAAGACCCGCCATGGTTGTCTTACTCACATAATGGACCTAGATGGGTGTTTTTAAATTTTTAGGACCTACCAGAAGCATCGAACAAACTTTTAAGATTGCTCATGTGCCAACTTTGTCAATCTCAAGATCTGTTGTCTCATTCTTTTAAAGGTGCTCACAAAGATAGGGAGTGCATGAGTGTGTCCATAAAGATAAGTGTGCATGATATAAGCGTGTGCATTACTGTGTTCCTCACAAAAAAGTTAAGGAAACGTTTTACTCTTTAATGAAATCATCACTAGCACGGAGCATGTTACAAGGCATAATATTGGTCCCTCTACAAAGATATTATATCTTTTTTTAGGGGTGCAAAGATATTACAGTTCTAGGGCAGTTATGCACAGTGAACTTTTATTGTTGTCACGGTACAGTGCTCAAAAGCCTCAAATTAGATATGCCCCTCCTTCGATGCGAAAATTAGGGTGCTCTGTAATAAAGTGTATGCCTACATTTCGGAAACGTCTCTAATCCTTGACTGCTCTTAATTTGGTAAATTAATTTGGTCCAACTTCTCATTAATTTTGCATTTAGTATAGCATAAGTAATATCTCCAGACAAGATAAGCAAGAACATCCTACATAAACCCGGCATAGCCAGCCATCTAGTTACCACACACCGACATCTGATCATCTTCACGAGCCATTAGCGCCGTGATCACTAGCCAAAATTTCTAACAAATCTAAGATGAGGACTCGCTGCTTGTTCTTCCTGGTCCTTGCCCTTGTGGTTCTATCTTTAGGCACGTACATTCCTCCTCCAAGCAAATTCTTTTCCATGTAGGAGTAATTCTTGTGCCTCCTCTATCTATACGATAAAATCGTGGCAAAGTTAACCTCGCAGCAGATCTTCTGATATTGATTTTCTCTTCGTTGTTTGCTCTGGGATTGATCCACAGGCGTGGCCATGAAGGTGACGGCGGAGGACTGCGAAACATTCCGGTACAAAGGGAATTGTAATTTGGAGGTGTGCCAATACCGTTGCAACAAAATATGGGGAGGCAATGCTGTTGCTAGCTGTGAGCATGACTTCGCGTGTATTTGCACGGTCTGTCCTCCCCCTCCAAAAATTTGAACCATCCGTGCTGTGAATGGTTTTCAAGTGATAAGTAACATAGGAATAATGTATTGGTCTACCTGGCTTTGAGCAGCCGTTTTTAAAGGAAAAATGATACTTATGGATGCGCTGTTGTTTTGCTTCCTGGGTTATTCTGAGAAGTATAATTTCTCAGTTTTGTAAAGCCGGTGCTAGGCTCACCTGTCGTGCTCCCACGTATCCCAGGACCCCCTCATTGCACGTCTCTCCCGTAGCGCCGGTTGCGCCCTCGCAACACCGGAGGTCCCCGCTCATAGCAACGACTCGCAACACGGCGCCCTTGTATTGCACATGTATATAAAAAGAATAATCTCTTGTCAGTAGATAGAGATCAGTTAAACGTCGAAAGAACGGTCCGTGCTTTGGATCATCGTCATTGTCTAGGTCAACGGCCCGTGCTTTGGATCATCGTCATTGTCATCTACTGGCAATGGCCGACGACTTCCCGGCTAGAGTTACAACAGTTATGGGCTCAAGGGGTGCGGAGTAGGTGCGGCAACGAGCTAGGCTTAGGGATTCAAAGGATTTTTATAAGAATTTTGGAGGATTAAATCCTTAGAATTTTTTTCTATGTCGGTTGTTTGATTTTCTATGGTGGTTGTTTGATTCATACGATTGAATCCTATAGGAATTTTTCTCAAGGATTTTTTATACTATTTTCCATAGGATTTCTAGAATCCACTCAAACATTTTTGAAAAATTCTTTATTTTATTCTATGATGCATCAAACAACCCAAAATTCTGAAGTATTAAGATGAACATGATATTTCAATCATATGTTTTTCTATTGCATATTTTTTAGAATCTTGCGAATCAGAGAGGCCCTGAGGATGCACTACGATCGTGTGCGAGGCCATAAACCTTACTGATAAAACTTATCAAAAAGCATAAAATGGAGCTCGGAGCTCGGAGAATTGTTTAATACTATATGGCTTTTGACCTTTGAAAAGGAAGAAAACTTGTGACCAATCAGTGGTACAGAGGTAGTTGAGCTCGTTGTTTTTGCTAGTTATTTTTGAATGATTTGAATATTGCTCATCACACCTGCCGCGCCGTGGTGCTAGTTAATTTTTTTTATACTTTTGCAATAGAGTGGTAGTGTTAATGTACACATGATCCGGCCGAGAAGGTTGCATGCTTCATGGATGAATCATGCATGTCACGGTTTGTAAACGACCTGTCAAAAAAGTAGCCCCATCCCCACGTGGCTCCCTCCCCAGGGGCGACATGGACGGCAACCCCACCGACCAAGCGCCCGGCCACCCCACGCCCTCCTTCCCTCGACGTTTCCGGTGCCTCCCACGGGGGTGGAGCTGGCGACGGCGAGGCCGATTCTTTCTCTCCCATGGCAGCGTCCTTCATGAGTTGGAGAGTTCATGGCGGCGGGCGGCGCCCAGCGCCGCGTCGGCCGTCGCCTCTCTTCCCTTAGCGTTATGGTGAGGTGGATGACCTGGGATGTGTGAGCGTCTCGGCGGCTACAACGGTTGCCTGGGAGCGGGCTCGAAAACCCAGATCAGGGCGAAGATCTGTTCACTCCAACTATGGGGTTGGTTGTCGGAGCCTGCGATAGGTCAGCCGGCACAATGAGCTTCGAGTTGTCGTGCAGTTAGATTCATCAATGGCCCTATCGATCTTCAGAGATGATTCACTTGTTCGCTCTTCGTATGGTCATCTAACTTTGGAGATCAAGTCCATGAGAGAGAACTAGACGCTTATTTTTACCTAATATAATAATAAAGCAAATTGGGTTTCTTTCGTCCGTCATGGCATTTTTTAGAAAAGTCCCTCTATTTCAGAGAATTCAACCCGCAGTTCTGTTTTAAGTTAAAATGAATCGTTATTTTCCTATTTTACACAAAAGTCCCTGTCTTTTCTTGAAATCAACCCGCCGTCCGAATTTAAGTCACACCCGAACCGTTATTTTACATTTTTCGACCCCCCCCCCCCCCCCCGATGTTTTAGGTAATTCATCCGCGGATCATATTTAAGTCAAACAAATGCTTTTTAAAATCATCCATATTTTTTAAACCGTAACTCCAATTTCAACATGTTATATATGAAATTTGATTAGAAAAATATGTAGAATATGAATATGAGATTATTTTTACCTGTTAAGTATTTTTAAATATTATTTTGGAATATATTTGAGTCAAACTAAATGATTTTCTAAATTATCTGTATCTTTTAAACCGTAACTTCGATTTTAACATATTATATATGAAATTTTATTAGAAAAATGTGTGGAATCTTAATATGATGTTAATTTTACCTGTTAAATATTTTTAAAATATTGTTATGAAAGCAAACTTATAATTTATAAAGCAAGATTCGTTTTTTTCATACCGGCGGCGATCCGGATTGCAAATAAACACCCCACTATAATCATATACGAAAAAGAAAACATAGATAACTACACATGCATACCTCTGAAAAATGTCACAGAGGAAAACAACAGATTTCTCATCGCGAGAGTGAGAGAAAGCGAGCGAGAGAGAGAGGGAGAGAAGAGAGGGAGAGGGAGGAGAGAGGGAGAGAGAGACGCCTTAGGATTAACCATATTCAACACACGTTTTTTGTTATTTTGTGTGAACACCGAGGCCATCGCCGGCGAGAGTGAGAAGGAGGATAAGCGGCAACACAAATATGATGTCTCGCAAAAATAAAGGAGATGGACCTTTTTTTTGCGGGAAAAACTTTCAATCTATTCATCTTCAATTATGGTAGTACAACGAACACTAGAAATAATAAAAATTACATCCAGATCCGTAGACCACCTAGCGACGACTACAAGCACTGAAGCGAGCCGAAGGCGCGCCGCTGTCATCACCCTTCCCTCGCCGGAGCCGGGCAAACGTTGTTGTAGTAGACAGTCGGGAAGTCGTCGTGCTAAGGCCCCATAGAACCAACGCACTAGAACAACAACCGCCGCAGATGAAGAGTGTAGATCAAAAGGATCCAACCTGAAGACACACGAACGAACACGAACAACGAACAGATCCGAGCAAATCCACCAAAGACAGAGCCGCCGGAGACACACCTCCACACGCCCACCGATGATGCTAGACACATCACCGGAACGGGGGCTAGGCGGGGAGACCTTTATTCCATCTTCAGGGAGCCGTCGCCGTCTCGCCTTTCTGAGCAGGATACAAACCCTAACAAAGCTTGAAAAAAGATCTAAAAACGGAGCCCTCCCGCCGGCAAGGGCCGAGATCCACTCCGTCTCCATTGCCCTAAGGCCACCGGAGATGGGACGGACCGACGCCGGCGCCGGCGGGAGGCAGAAAACCTTAGTTTGGAGGCGGCGGCTGCCTAGGTCAAAGGTCTAGTTCTCATCTTTTTTACTGAACCTCTATAAGTCGACTTCTTGCTCTAAGGAGATGGACCTATTGTGGTCTTAAGTAATGGTTGTTGAGTTAAGAGCATGTGTTATGTTTTCTCTCCCGTTGCAACGCACGGGCTCTTTTGCTAGTTACACAAAAGCTTCATTGTAGTTAGAATAGAGTAGCAAATTGTTTGGCGAGATACAGCCGTATCGAGCGTAGCACAACTATGTAGCTATATAGGCGGCCTTCATGAACCGAGGATTTTTTGCCTTGTAACTCTATAATCCTCGAATAAAACACTTTTATCCTTGCAAAACAAACAAAAAAGAAAGCGAAGCCTTAATTATACTTTAGCTTATGCTAAGAACACGTGTAAGAGGACTCATCGTGCCGTACAGGTACAGCAAAAAGTTGTAGAGCCACGTTGCTGCATGGGCGCCACTTCAAGCACAAGCCCGGCCGGTTCGATCCTACGCGCGCGTCCGTAACGGCGCAATATTCGGATTGTCGAGCTCGAGCAGCTTGTCTCGGCATCCGATTCTCTTCCGTGCTCACCAGCTACGAAGGTGAAGAAAGAATCTCCCCTTTGCGGGCGGCTTTACATCACCCTACCGATCAGTGGATAATAATGCACAGATCTGAATATGTTCCTTTTTTACATGATAGGAATCGATCGATAGTCAAAAAGGTTTGCTGATCAAAAGCATAGATATCGGTAGGTGCTCGCGCGCTTGCTTCTCAAGATTGGCCCAGCTAGCCAAACACAGAATAAAAGAGAGAAATTCTGGAGAGCACCACGATCACATAGGATAGACCTTTAGACTTTCCGTCCAGAGAGTGTAGGAGAGTCTACTTTGCACTTGGAGCGTGTGCAATCGACGCCGGCTGATCGACAGAGCGGAGATGGGGAGGCCGTCTTCGACGGCGAAGCTGGTGTGCGTGGCCCTGGCGGCGCTGGCCGTGCTGTCGCCGCTGTACATGGACCGGGACCTCGAGGCGGAGGAGGAGGAGGAGGAGGAGGGCTGGGGCCTACTGCTGCCGTCGGCGCTGTGGCTGCCGGCGCTGCTGGTGGTGCTCATCCTGGCCATCAACGTGGCGTGCTTCGTGGACCGGAGGGTCGTCAGGTTCGACCCCTACTGGATCCACCGCGTCGGGGGCTCCTCCTGCGGCCTCATGGCCACGCTGCTGCTGCTCGGCTTCGTCCTCAAGTGCAAGGGCTAGGCTCCCCGAGCGAGCCACCCGGCCTGCTGTGGCTGTGGGTCGTCTCCGTCTCTCCATTTTCTTTCATCTCAGATGAGGAATCGATCTCATAGCAGCTCCTCTGATTGGCCAGTTCTCTCTCTGCTCCTTTATCTTGACTGAATCGTGTTCTTGAGCGCACCGCTATGCAGTGTATAGTGTTTCTGGTGCTAGCAAAAGGAATTCCGTAATGTCCATGGTTACAAAGAGGTCTGAGCTCTCTCTGACTGTCCATTTGTGCTGGATTTGTATATATTTTTCTCTCTCTCGGCAATACAGGCTTTTTTTTTTTTTTTTTTTTGCGGGTTCGGCAATACAGGCTTGTGCAGGCTTTGCCATGCTGCCTTCTACTACATGCTTATAGATAGTAGCTTTGATTTGGAACACATCATTAATTCCTCGCTAAAACACATCGCAACTCGGTTTATCTATATCATCAATATAAAAAGACCCAAATGGGTAGATCCAAACCATCTCGACCGTGAAACCATGTTATCTAGCGGTTCAAATCGCTTCAATGTTGAGCACCAAACACGTCTAACGCTCTAATTACCCACCACTGCCATTGATTATAAACACGTTTTGACTCAACGCTATCCCTTGAAATCTGCCATGTAATTAATATCCTACTATTCCCACGAAAAAGTAATTGATATCTTACCAAATATCAACGTGCAACAGATATATCTTACCTAATATAACGTGCAACTAATATTCTACCTAATATAAACGTACATTGCATGTACATTATTACTAGTAGAAAAGAAAAATAAACAGCTCGAGTCAAGATAATATTTGGTCACCTAAAAATTGAATTAGTTCTTGAAGTGTTTACGGTCTAGTTCAAACATTTCTCGGTAACCCCCTGATTTGAGCCCTTTTTGGTCATGCTGGCTTTATTTAGTTATTACTTAGTTTTGAGAAGAGGATTGTGTTGGATTTGTCAGTTCTACAGCTTGATTTCTCGAATAAACTTCTAACTGTTTTATTGCTTTGATTTCGGATATATTTTTCATCACTAATTCACCACACAAAAACTTTCCAGCCAAAAAGAATATCCCCTTTTGATCTTGTGTAAAAAAGTATTTTTTTCCCAGAGAGGCAAAAGAAAAGAACTGGTTGGTTATATTAACAACTAAGAATCCACAAAACAATGTCACGCCGGAATCTCTCTGGACACAATTAATCGGCTTACCAACTTGGTGGCACATGAGATTGCAAAGTTTAGCTTCAACGGTAGGTCCGATGGTGTTCTTCTAAATAGTTTTCCACCTACATGGCGTATTTCGTAGCGAATGATTGTAATAACCTTTTAATTAATTAATATATGGGGTGTGTTTCAAAAAAAAATCTCTTTGAACATTGACACTCAGTTGTGGAGCCAGCCACGAGTTACAATCTATCAATCGTCCACAGCATGTTCTAAAGCACAAGATTAGCACCATTTATCTGTGTGTCGTGTTTTCTTATCGGACAATGGGGGTGATCGCCCACCTAAACAAACTTTTAACGATGCTCATGCGAGTGGGAAATTTGCAGGGGCGCCAACTTGGTTGGCCACACGATTGCTTTGTAATTCGGAAACTCGTATATGCGATTACTCTTTAATTTGTGTTTGTGGGGTGCATGCATGCCAGCTTTTCGCAGCTCTGCCCATCCCACCTCTCATGCATTTCTTTTCACTTTGAACTTTAGATCTATTCTATCTTATGAACCAAAATTCCAGTGTATATATCGTTTGCATATTCGTGTTCCTTGCGATGAGGATTTTCAAACAACACCACTCTTGATTAGAATTTTGCAAAATTTAAACTTTTACCAAGTTTCAAACAATAAAATTTGATAGTAGTAATATTAAGTTTTTTACCAACTTTCATCAACTTTTACTAAGATCCAATTGCTTTTAGGTTTTAGGGATTTGAGCTTTGATTTTAGGGTGCAGGGTTAAAGTTTAGTATTTGAAACTTGCTGAATTTATCCTTCTTTTATCCGGTTTTAATAGTCGAAACTTGGCAGGCTTAGGTTTTAGGGCTTAGGGCTTAGCGTGCAGGGTTCAATTTTTTGTATTCAAATTTGTTGAATTTATCCTTCGTCCTTGTCAAGTTTTAATAGATGAAACTTTGTGACTTTTTAGAACTTGTCATAACTTATTGAAGAGTGGTCTTGTTTCACCTTCTCGCAAGGAACACGATTATGCAAACAAAAAGGAATTAGACTTTCGATTCAAAAGATATAATAGATTCAAATGAAAAAGTCAAAAGATAAGTCATGAGAGGTGGGATGGGTGGGGCAGCAAAAAGCTGTGCACATGGACCCCACCTAAGATAATTAAGAGCTAAAGCACATGCAAAAAGCAAACCAATTTCCGAATCGGAAGCCAATCGTGTGGCTAGAAAACTGCATGATCCTACACCTCCATGACACAATCCTCTCCCTCGTGTGAGTGCACAGTTTAGGAGATATACTGGGGCAAAGGGGCGATGCATCACTGCACAAAAGGTTGCAATCAACAGGATACAAGGCTCTCACAGAATACAAGCACAAGTTGCGACACTAGCTAGGATCGAGGCAAGTGATGTAAAAGCTATATGTGCATACATATGGACAAACTATAGGTAAACACACACATGTGTGTGAGACTAATCCAAACTTTTGTTATGGCGCTTGACATCACAAACAACACACAGTGTCGCCACTGACAAACATAAATGGTCATTCATCATAAGGTACACCTCTGAATCATAAGACTGAGCACCATCGAAGACTATTCAATTTCGAGTTTTCTCGATGACCCATTGGAGAAAGAACAATGATGTGCTTCGCAGAGTTGGCCCTGGGGAGGGGAGTGGGAGGACAAAGCACTCCATATATCCTCAAGAGAGAAATCAACTGATAAACTATGGCGTCGGACCACAAGCTGAAGGACGAAGTAGTCGAAGAAGAGAGTTATATTTTTTTCTAGGCCCCTAGGACAGAACAGATGGTTAACCTAATCAAGGAACCCAATTTGAGCAAGGAGGGCACATTCCTTTTCTTACTATGGCGTGATACTCCAAAGAACATCTTACCTTAAACAACATGGAACCAACCAATAGGCTCATTGCCTTGTGTGGAATTTGGCGCTAAACGGCCTTTACTCAAATCCTATGCCGCAATTACATGCACTAGACAAGCCTTCCGCCCATAGGAAATTACCGACACGATCATCCAAATGAACAAGGCTACCAGCCCTGGACCTGGTGGATTTGGGACGGGCTTCTATTGCACCTTTTGGCCCATCGCCAAACCATCTTTTCAAAGATTGTTCACCCACTTCTATGACCTCCAAATTGACACCACTTCACTAAAACACGCACTAATTGTCCTACTACCAAAAAAAGATACGACACAAACACCAGATGTCTCCCGCCCTATATCGCTGCAAAATTGCCCAATTGAAACAACCAACAAGGTTCTGAGGAACAGATTAAAGCCACTCATTCCTTTGTTGTCTACGACGATCAAACCGGATATCTCTCTTAGAGAATTTTCTCTATGACGCTAACCTACTCAACTGCTGCCATCATTCCAAAGCCCCACCACTTGTCATTAAATTAGACTTTCGCAAAGCTTGTGATTCCATGATTACCATCCTTGCAAAAAAAAGTTTTTGTGGAAAACGGTTCAACTAGATTAAAAACTTGTTGCATACAACCACGGTCCTGCTAAATGGATGCCCTGGCCCCATTGATTAACTATAAACAAGATCTGTGTCAGGGAGATCCTCTCTGTCCTATCTATTTATCGTTGTCTCTGGCATCCTTAAAAGGATTATTGATTAGGCATGATAAACTACATCACCCCCATTAAACAAGGAATGCCACCACTAGTTCTGCAGTATGCAGATGCCACGCTCATCTTTCTAAAAGCCACTCCCACTGCGGCAACAAAGCTCAAAACAATATTGGATGATTTCGTTGCCACCATTAGCCTAGCTACATATTAATTCCCACCTTCCTAGCGCTTAATGTTGACCCAAAAACTACAGCTTCATTGGTTGTTCATCTATAGAAAACTTTGTCTTACTTTCCACAAACATACCTAGGTTGCCTCTTTCACCAACTAAAGTGTCGTCCACGGCGTTTCAGCCCTTAAATAGACACTTTTGATCATTGTCTATCCAGATGGATTGCACTTCTACTCACCAAAGGTGGTCGCCTAGTCCCACTCTTTGCAGTCCTTGACTCACTCCCCACATATTTCATGGGCTCCTTATTACTACACAAACTCCCCATTGAGCACCTAGACAAAAATGGAAGGTGTTCTTTTCTAGTCTGGCAAAGAGACTTGTTCAGGATCACAATGCTTGGTAGCATGGGACAAGGTCTGCATACCCGAGATCACTATCCAATCAAAAACCAGACTTCCAAGATCCATCTCACTCAGTGCCGAGTAAATAGTAAGACTTCAAATCGCTATGGTCTATTTTCTTACTTGACTATCCCGCCTGACCTGACAAATAAAAAGAGAACCCCATTTTGCCTGGAATGGGAATTGTTTGTTTTTTGTAGGTGGTTTAGGTATTAAAACATTCAGACACAATTTTTTGTCTTATGATGAAATTTCCTTTCAAGTTCTAGAAGCCTACCATGGATGGAGTGGATCATGCATGACTCACCATTCTCATTCTCACTTGGTGAAAAAAGCTTCCTACTTAGCTAAGTTAGTCCACAAAAACCTAGATGGCTTAAGAGACATCACCCAATGTTCTGTGCAAGATGGAAATCCACCTTCTTTTGGTTGGCGTTGAGCCGGATGAGGTCGCGGAGGTGTCCTCCCCTGCTCCATGATCGTAGACCGCTGCTCTAAGACGCGGCCACTCGCCACGGCCGCTTCATCTATCTTTGCTTAGGCTGTACCTGCCCTTATGACAATGTTTTATTTCCATCATCGCCTTCCTTCAGTTCTTGGTCCCAGTGGTGTTTCGGTGTCAGCTCTGTCGAACCTTTTGTAAGGCATCCGCTATTTAAGCTATTATCAAATTTCCCTATCAACTACCCTAGGTGTTATTTTGTGCTCTATGACCAAGCTTAAGTTCAATTTTGGTTGTTGGAATGTGCATGGCCTTGGGCAGCCACAAAAGTGTGCCATGGCCACTACCAGTGCCCCTAGCCACTTCTTTTCGTGCCATCTACTCCCGCCACCTAAACCAAAATGTAATCATTCATACTATCATGGATGATGAGATTGGATCTACCTTGCATAATAGAGTAACTGTTGGAAATATGCCCTAGAGGCAATAATAAATCGGTTATTATTATATTTCCTTGTTCATGATAATCGTTTATTATCCATGCTAGAATTGTATTAATAGGAAACTCAGATACATGTGTGGATACATAGACAACACCATGTCCCTAGTAAGCCTCTAGTTGACTAGCTCGTTGATCAATAGATGGTTACGGTTTTCTGACCATGGACATTGGATGTCGTTGATAACGGGATCACATCATTAGGAGAATGATGTGATGGACAAGACCCAATCCTAAGCCTAGCACAAGATCGTGTAGTTTGTATGCTAAAGCTTTTCTAATGTCAAGTATCATTTCCTTAGACCATGAGATTGTGCAACTCCCGGATACCGTAGGAGTGCTTTGGGTGTGCCAAACGTCACAACGTAACTGGGTGGCTATAAAGGTACACTACAGGTATCTCCAAAAGTGTCTGTTGGGTTGGCATGAATCGAGACTGGGATTTGTCACTCCGTGTAAACGGAGAGGTATCTCTGGGCCCACTCGGTAGGACATCATCATAATGTGCACAATGTGATCAAGGAGTTGATCACAGGATGATGTGTTACGGAACGAGTAAAGAGACTTGCCGGTAACGAGATTGAACAAGGTATCGGGATACCGACAATCGAATCTAGGGCAAGTATCGTACCGCTAGATAAAGGGAATTGTATACGGGATTGATTAAGTCCTTGACATCGTGGTTCATCCGATGAGATCATCGTGGAACATGTGGGAGCCAACATGGATATCCAGATCCCGCTGTTGGTTATTGACCGGAGAGTTATCTCGGTCATGTCTGCATGGTTCCCGAACCCGTAGGGTCTACACACTTAAGGTTCGATGACGCTAGGGTTATAAGGAATAGATATACGTGGTTACCGAATGTTGTTCGGAGTCCCGGATGAGATCCCGGACATCACGAGGAGTTCCGGAATGGTCCGGAGGTAAAGATTTGTATATGGGAAGTCCTGTTTTGGTCACCGGAAAAGTTTCGGGTTTTATCGGTAACGTACCGGGACCACCGGGAGGGTCCCGGGGGTCCACCAAGTGGGGCCACAAGCCCCGGAGGGCTGCATGGGCCAAGTGTGGGAGGGGACCAGCCCCAGGTGGGCTGGTGCACCCCCCCACAAGGGCCCAAGGCGCCTAAGGGGAGGAAAGGGGGCAAACCCTAAGGGCAGATGGGCCTTAGGGCCCATGCCTGGTGCGCCTCCCTCTCCCCCTCCACCTGGCCGCCACCCAGATGGGATCTGGGGGCTGACGCCACCCCTAGGGAGGGAACCCTAGGTGGGGGCGCAGCCCCTCCCCTCCCCCTATATATACTTGAGGTTTGGGCTGCCCAAGACACGCGAGTTCCTCTCCTTCTTGGCGCAGCCCTACCCCTCTCCCTCCTCGTCTCTTGCGGTGCTTGGCGAAGCCCTGCTGGAGTACCACGCTCCTCCACCACCACCACGCCGTTGTGCTGCTGCTGGATGAAGTCTTCCTCAACCTCTCCCTCTCTCCTTGCTAGATCAAGGCATGGGAGACGTCACCGGGTTGTACGTGTGTTGAACGCGGAGGTGCCGTCCGTTCGGCACTAGGATCTCCGGTGATTTGGATCACGACGAGTACGACTCCTTCAACCTCGTTCTCTTGAACGCTTCCGCTTAGCGATCTACAAGGGTATGTAGATGCACTCTCCTTTCCCTCGTTGCTAGTTTCTCCATAGATAGATCTTGGTGACACGTAGGAAAATTTTGAATTTCTGCTACGTTCCCAACAGTAACCACTGCCACAATGAAAGAACTTGTCTCCATTTGTGGTCGTCTGAAGGGTGTTATGCTTACTAGAGTCAAATCAACGATGCATGTTTGATGGTGAGCCCTTCTCAACAAAAGTTGTATACACACCACCATGTACATGAAGGAAATATGCCCTATAAACAATAATAAAGTTGTTATTTATATTTCCTTATATCATGATAAATGTTTATTATTCATGCTAGAATTGTATTAACCGGAAACTTAGTACATATGTGAATACATAGAAAAACAGAGTGTCCCTAGTATGCCTCTACTAGACTAGCTCGTTAATCAAAGATGGTTAAGTTTCCTAGCCATAGACATGTGTTGTCATTTGATGAACGGGATCACATCATTAGAGAATGATGTGATGGACTAGACCCATCCGTTAGCTTAGCACTATGATCATTTAGTTTATTGCTATTGCTTTCTGCATAACTTATACATGTTCCTATGACTATGAGATTATGCAACTCCCAAATACCGGAGGAACACTTAGTGTGCTATCAAACGTCACAAGTAACTGGGTGATTATAAAGATGCTCTACAGATGTCTCTGATGGTGTTTGTTGAGTTGGCATAGATCGAGATTAGAATTTGTCACTCCGATTGTCAGAGAGGTATCTCTGGGCCCTCTCGGTAATACACATCACTATAAGCCTTGCAAGCAATGTGACGAATGAGTTAGTTACGGGATGATGCATTACGGAACGAGTAAAGAGACTTGCCGGTGACGAGATTGAACTAGGTATGATGATACCGACGATCGAATCTCGGGCAAGTAACATACCGATGACAAAGGGAACAACGTATGCTGTTATCCGGTTTGACCGATAAAGATCTTCGTAGAATATGTCGGAACCAATATGAGCATCCAGGTTCCGCTATTGGTTATTGACCGGAGATAAGTCTCGGCCATGTCTACATAGTTCTCGAACCTGTAGGGTTCACACGCTTAACGTTCGATGACGATATGTATTGTGAGTTATGTGATTTGATGTACCAAAGGTTGTTCGGAGTCCCGGATGTGATCACGGACATGACGAGGAGTCTCTAAATGGTCGAGACATAAATACTGATATATTGGAAGGTTATGTTTGGACACCAGAAAGGTTTCAGATAGGTTCGGGCATTTTCCGGAGTACCGGGAGGTTACCGAAACCCCCCGGAGGGTTAATGGGCCTTCATGGACTTTAGTGGAAGAGAGGAGGAGGCGGCCAAGTGGGGGGGGGGGGTATGCCCCCCAAGCCCAATCCGAATTGGGGAGGGGGCCGCCCCCCTTTCCTTCTCTCCTTCTTCCTCTTTCCTTCCCCTCCTAGTTGGACTAGGAAAGGGGGGAACCTACTCCTAGTAGGAGTAGTATTCCCCCCCTTGGGGCGCACCCCATGAGGTCGGCCGGCCCCCTCCTCCACTCCTTTATATACGGGGGAGGGGGGCACCCCATAGACACACAAGTTGATTTCTTAGCCGTGTGCGGTGCCCCCCTTCATAGATTGCCATCTCGGTCATATTGTCGTAGTGCTTAGGCGAAGCCCTGCGTCGGTAACTTCATCATCACCGTCAACACGCCATCGTACTGACGAAACTCTCCCTCGGCTTCAGCTGGATCTAGAGTTCGAGGGACGTCACCGAGCTGAATGTGTGCAGATCGCGGAGGTGTCGTGCGTTCGGTACTTAATCGGTTGGATCACGAAGACGTTTGACTACATCAACCGTGTTACTCAACACTTTCGTTTGAACACACACACACACACACGCACACGCACACGCACACGCACACGCACTTGTTCCTCCTATGCCCCAAAACAAAAGCTATATGGCGCGCCCTTGGCATGAGGCCAAAAACTGCAACGACATCAAGCTCATCTGGAAGATCAATTTTTCACAACTTCTACCTCACCGCAACATTTCATGACATTGCTGTTCCTTTGAAAGATTTGGGACGCCAGGAATGCTCTGGTTTTCGGACAACGCCACTTAGCGCCGGTTGATGTACTGCCTAATGTAATCTTTGACCTAATCCTATGACCACATCACCTAAAAACACATGAGCAGAGAAGTGATGCAGGTCCGTGGCGGAAGTGGATCCTCTAACATCCTCAAGGGATGTCACGAAGCTACAGTGAAATGTGTGTGTACAATGAAGAAGGGATGTTAGGGTACCGTAGCATATACAAAAATATGGATGTGAAGGATCCGGTTCTGTCCGTGGCATGACTTTTCCTCACGATAAACGCTTGCTCTGTAAAAGAAACCTTTACTCTAAATGAAAAATCAGGTGGGAAACTCCCCACCCCCTCATGTGACGTTTAGAAAAAAGCCACTTCAAAGGTCATGCAAAGGGAGCCCGCTTGAGAGATCTTTCGCAAAAAATAAAATAAAATGGAGCGACATTTCCTTCCACACGCACCTCATGAAGCCAACCCGAACCCTTGAATTTGGTCGTTTCTACGTCGCCGGTGGCGATCTCTGCAGCCTTGAGCATCTCCAGCCGTTGGCCCTTCAGGCGGTGATTTTACGCGCCCCTGGGGGCGAGCCGACGCTAAAATCGGTGCTGGGGTGAGCGGGTTTTCAGCCACTCGCCCCAGACGTGTTTTTATTTTATTTTAAAAAATCTGAATTCGGCAAAGTTTGGCTAAATTCGGCAAATCTGACATTAATATTCAACATGTTCGGCGTTATATAAATTATTAAAAAAAGACATCTACGGGCGTGAAGAAGTCGCTGAGCGCGGTGAAGTCGCCGATGTCGCCGCCGTCCTCATCGTCGTCGTCAGCCTTCTCCTTCTTGACGGCGTGGCCGCCCCTGCTGGACTCCTGCCCGGTGTCTCCAAGGCGGACCGGTGGTGGCGGCGGCGCGTCGTCGTCGTCGCTGTCGTCGAGGACGACGACGCCTCCCTCGTCCCGGCCACGACGCCGAGCTTCAAACCGCTCGTAGGCGGCGCGCTGGCGCTCCAGCTCCAGCTACGCCCAGTCATCGCGTGCCCATTTGAGGGCCGCCGCGTCGTCGAGCTCCTCCTTCTTGACGCCGCCGGCGAGCCCGGGCTCCGTCTTCACGACGGGGAGTTTCGGCTCCGTCTTGACGGCGGCGTGCCCCGACTCCATCTTTGGCTTGACGAAGCACGGAGGAGCCGAGGAGGGGGCGCGCCTACCACCCTCGTTGACAGGGGTATGCCGGCAGCGGGTTATTGCCGCCCTCGAGATACTACAGCACTTCGTGGAGCGTGCGGCCCGGGACGCCCCACTAGACGCGCCGATCGTCGTTGTTCTTGACACCGCCGACCACCGGCGCCCCGTTCGTGGACGCCAGCTGCTGCGCTTGCCGTCGCTGGAAGTAGTCCGCCCACGCCGCGTGGTTGTCGGCGGCGTACTGGAAAAGGGCGCACTGTTCCTCTGTTAGGGACGCCCGCACGCGGTCGACCTCGGCAGCGAAGACGCCGGGGCGCGCGTCGACGTCAGGCACCGGGGGGATGGAGCCGCCGCCGTTGCTGAGCCTTCACCCCGTCGGCCCGGCGTGCATGTTCGGCGGCGTCGAGATGTTGGCCTCGAAAAGCAGCCATGCCTCCCGCTTCTGGAGCGAGCGGTGGCCGAAGTCGTTGGCCGCCGCGGCGTCGCCTGGAAAGCGTTCGGCCATCGCCGGGGAAGGGGAGGACGGGGGAGTCCGGCGGCGCGGACGGGAGAGAGCAAAGACGAGGGAGCTCGACGGCGCGACGGCTGGTTCGGGCTCGGGCCAGTGTGGCCAGCGGCGAGGGGGAGCGACGGATTTTATAGCCCGCGCTGTGTGTACGCGTGGCGGGAGGGGAGGCGTCGCCGCGCCGCCCGTGAGGAATTAATGACAAGGCTGACCGGCGGCAGCCCCGCCATTGATTCCCCGCGGGAAACCGAGGCGCTCTGAGGAAAACGAGGCGCCGTCTCACTGACGCGGCTAGCCGCGGTTCTTTCGCGCCAAAAACGCTCGCCCCGACGTCTCCGGACGCCCCCCAGCGCGCCGGGTTCGGCTTGAGTACGCCGACGTCAATTTCGGTCTAAGCCGGCGAAAACGGGCTTTTGAGAAGGCAACTTGACCGTTTTTTAGACGCCGATGCGGGAAAAAACGTTTGAGAAGAACCTGTTAGGAGTGCGGCTAGAGACGCGACTGTTCCATCTGGGACCATCCCATACCGAACGCTTCGTTCGGGACGGGAGGGGCATCCACCGGACGACTCGTTCAGGAGGAAAACGCCCCAGCACGAACGCCCCACCATCGGACCCTACAGGCCTTTTACCTGTGAAAAGGAAAACAAAAAATAAAGCCCATATTAAGTTACAACTAGTAAAAAAAGCCCAGTTTTTTCTGTGAGTACTAATAATTGCACCAAAAAATTGTCATGGAATTTTGCCATTTTATGAAAAAACTATCATGTTTAAGTTTATGTTTTCAAAAATAACAAGAAAAAAGGAATAAATCGTTGCATCTGTACAGTATGAAAAAATTGCCATCACTACAAAGTTTACAAAAAAAATGCAAAAGTTGCCATGAAGTGATATGATGAAAAAAGCTATCTCTAGACACATAGAAAATTTTCGGAAAAAATGGAGAAAACATCTTAAGTTGTATTGATATTCTACCTGTAATCCCGATGGCAAAAACAAATTTGAAAGAACAAACTTGCCATGTTCTCAAACTAATTTGTAATGCCCATGACAAACATTCTTAAGATGGACATGGCAAAAAGACACAACGAACCATGGCAAAAAATGAATTTAGTTACCATGGAAAAAGACACATCTATAAACAATACTTATTTTAGTTGCCATGGCAAATTTGCCATGTTTTTAAACATCTACAAACATTGCCACGTTTTTGAACAACTTTAGTTGCAATGGCAAGTTGGAATGTTTGTGAACATGTTAATTTAAAGAAGTTTGTCATGTTTTTTTTAACAAACTTAATTAAAAGAAATTACCATGTTTTTGCACATATTAAAGTTTGCCATGGCAAGTTTGCCATGTTTTTTAATATTTTAAAATGCCATGTCAAATTTGTCATATTTTTGAACATCTACAAAAGGTTGCCATGTTTTTGAACATCGTAAGTTGCCATGTTTTTGAACAACTATAAGTTTGCCATGGCAAGTTTACATGTTTTTGAACATGTTAATTATAGAAGTTTGCCATGGCATAAAATGGAGTTAAATTTGCCATGCCAAAAATGGTGTGAAATTTTCCATGGCAAAGAAGTAGTACTTTTGCCATGGAAAATAAATTAAGAAATGCCATGGCTACACAAGTATATTTAAGATGCTACATAATAAAATTTTCCATGTTCTATAAATTTAGATTTTCCATAATATTTGAATTATAATTGCCATGCTCTTTACAATAAATTTGTCATGGCGACTTAAACTGAAAATTGCCATGGCAACTTAACCTAAAATTTACCATGCGAAAAATAAAAATATTTTTGTCATGCCAAAAAATGGAGTTAAATTTACCATGGCAAAAATGGAGTGAAACTGCCACGTCAATAAACAGATTAATTTTTTCCATGGCAAAAATGGAGTACTTTTGCCATGGAAACAAATTAAAAATGCCATGGCTACACAAGTATATTTCCGTGCTACGTAGTTAAATTTGCCATGTTCTGAAAATGTATATTTGCCATCATATTTCAAACAAAAATTGCCATGCTTGGGAGTGTGTGGTGGGCGAGGAGAGAAAATGGATAAGGCAGCGGCGTGAGGACCATGGAAATGTTCCTTTTCCGAACGAAAGGAATCGATGACATGGCTGCTTTGACATGCTTTAGGATCAGTGCTGACATCCTACGATCGAAAGGTCGTTCGGGGCGAGAGCGTAAAAGTTGGACGTTGGGAAGTTATTGATACCGTAAACAAAAACTTCCCTATCCGTTTCGTGGCACTGGTTTATCATCCTCGCCCATGCTTCTTCGGACGGCGTCGCACTCATGCCATAACCAGCGATCGCAGTGCCGGCGACAAGGCAGAGCCCACGTACGTACAAGGAGGGTGGCGAGTGGCGACCAGTCACTCGGTCCCGGCCTCCTGGTGGCGACGGATAGCCCACGTAACGTGCAACATCACCGAGCGCGTCCACCAGTTGCCCGACCCGAACCGAACGATTTGCTCGTACGCAGCCCCGCCCGTGGGCACGCCGAGCCAACCGAGCGCGTCCGTCGCGGCAGCCAGCAAAGAGCTCCCCCCAGTTCCCCGCCGAGAGCTCCCTGCCCCCCAAAATGCCCTCCGCCTCGCTCCTCCCCGCCACCTCCGCCGGGGCGCAGCTCTGCCCCACCCTAGCAACGCCCCGCGGCCGGCGCCGATGCTGCCGCGTCACGGCCGCCTCCGTCCCACCGCCTTCCGTCGGCCGCCGCGCCGTCTCCCTCGCCGGCGTCGCCGCCTGGCTCGCCACCACCGCCGGCCGTAAGCATTCTACAGTATTTCTTCGGGCACTTCGCGCGTGCTCGGTGTGCGACGTGAGTGACCAATTTGCCGTGTCACCGATGTTGCAGGGGCAGAAGCCAGTCCGTTCGACAACTACGTCAAGAAGTGCTAATCCGTCTCCCCATTTGGTTTGCGTTAACACCATCTTGAGGCTTCGTGCTGACATTCAATTGCTGCTGCTGCTGCTAGGAAGAAGCTGGAGCCACTGGAGACGTACGTCCCGGCCGTGCTGCTGACCCAAGACCAGTTCAGGGATCTAGGTGAGGGTGATTTACAGTTGATAAATTTGGTACCCAAAGCACCGACTTGATCGGCACACTGGCTGTCCTGATTGAACATGTGCAAGAAAGTTATTCCAATTGCAAGTGCACGACTGTTTGAGCAACAATTAGCAGCTGGGTTCTTCATCTGCAACCCTACGGAATCAGTGTCAAATGTACAGTTTCGTTCAGAATTCTTTTGCAGGTCTACCACACATTATTCAATTATTATGTGCTTCTTCCAATGGAAATGGTCCTTTGAAACAAGCAGCATACAATTGCTAAGTACAACTCAATTATCTTAGATTCTACCTTTGTCAGATGGTTTTTAACCTTCATATGCTTCATTACAGAGAAATCCTTGGAATTCGAGAAGCCAAGGTTTGATGAGAGTAGATCATTGCTTCGCTCTGGTCCAGCATCATCTCTACGTATCAATATTCGGGCAGTAAGTCAATGATTTGGTGAATGTTAGCACATTACTAGCGCATTCATGTTTTTATGAATAGCTAGCCCTTCTACTTCTCAAGCTTCAGGTGTCCTAGGTCTTGAAATTTTATTGTTAGGCCATAGCATTATAGAGTATCCATATTTCGTAATTATGATTCCTTTATCTCTATCTATGGATACTGAAACTGTGTCGTAAACTTAATGTAGGTGGCACAATATGCTTCCAGTAATGGCCAAGGCAAAACTGCCTCTGATGCAGTGGATGAATGCTTACGGTAAATGACGCCCTTTTTAGAAGTACTTGCTTGTTTGACGAATGTATTGAGCTGTTATGCATGCTGTTTCCTAGAGCGTTGGAAGATCTCGACTCGCTGCTACTAAAGGCTTCACGGAAAGACTCGTCAGCATCTGTTGAAGTCATGAGGAGCAAAATCGCTGTAGCCCTTGGAGCACTGGACAAGTATTACCAAATGCAATATCTTTATCCATCTTGAAAGCAAAAGGAGTCATTACTCATACTTCTTTGTATTCCTGTCATTTCAGCCTCCTGCAAACCGTGCCGTCAGCCGTTATGGATAAAGGAAAGGCGATTGCTGATGCATACAGGACCCCTTCAGATGGTTATTATGAAGAGGGTAATGGCGCAGAGTTGGATCCCAGCCTGAAACAGCTGCAGGACATTCTATAATGCTGAATCTTGCTGAGGTTAACGCATCTTGTACTATTAAATTTCATCAGTATGATTAAATTGCAGAGTGGGACCAAGAATTTCGTAGCAGAACAATTACCTGTGGCAGTACTTCTAGAGTATATAGTACTCCCTCTGTAAACTAATATAAGAGCGTTTAGATCACTATTTTAGTATTCTAAACGCTCTTATATTAGTTTACGGAGGGAGTATTACTTTTCATTATAGTAAACTGTACATCAGAACCCCTTTTTTCTAATGTTCTATACCTGACTGTCTGTATAAATTGAACGGAAGTTTGAGCATAATCCTAATTCTGGAGAACTGTATAGGCTCCTAGTATGAAACCATCACCCAAATATTGTAACGTGGAGATGACACTGCACAACAGTGCACTAGTGATCTGCACTCGCTGTAACTTGCATTCTCAAATTCCAAGCATTTATTTGCAATTTCCAATGGAGAGAACATAAGTGGATCTCAGAAGAAGGTTACATGCCATAGGGTCAACAAACTAATCTGATCATAACAGTTAATTTACAAGACCATATCGCACAGTTTGACCAACAGATCAATCGAAGTAACAAACACGAAAAAGCCCATTGTCAACTGCGTCAACACATAAACATTCTCCAAATTAAGCACACATTAACCAACAGAGAAACCAAGAGCAGGAGGGATAGAATTCCTGAGTAACCACATAAGAAAGAAGGAAGAACCACCGGTCTGTTGTCTATCGCCGCGTCGATGTACTTGGGGAAGGTGCATCGACAGTAGGTTGTGATGCAGCGGCGTCCTTGGTCGGAGAACGGCGCCACTGCCTCCACAGCCGCACGTTTAATGTCAATGGCGATGACGCAGGCCTTGTCATCTTCATCGTTCACCCTGGCCATCATGTAAACGAAGTCATCATCCTGCGTGCTCAGGGTTGGGCCGTAGTAAGCAAGCTTCTTCAGTTCCAATTGCTTGGTCTTGTCGTTCCACAGGTCTGGCAGCAAAGCCCGATAGCCAGGATCAACCGAGATGCCGGCGACATCGACCGTGAAGCGCCGGCGCCAATCGTCCCAAGACACCATCCTGGTAAACGTGGTGGCTATCCAGCCTTGGTCCCTCCCACCATCGTCGCCGTAGAAGTCGACGTCGACGAGCTTGATCAGGCCGTCGCAGCAGGTGACATCGCGGATATACTCGGGCAAATCTGCGCAGTAGAAAATGCCACCGTCCTCGTCGGTGGTGCGAACCCTTGGCTCAGGCAATGGGATGTACTGGATCACGGGATGCTCGTCGAACAGGTTGGTAACCAGAAGGATGCCCCAGATGATATTAACCCAGCCCAGCGAGTCTGCTCCCACGGTGATCTGCTTGCCGGTGTCGTGATCGTGATTACCCAGCAATAGCTTGTCACACTCCGATAGGCTCTGCGAGGCCCGCTTAGCAGTCCACGCCCGCGTCTCCGACGAGAAGAGGTGGGCGTCGAACTGCCATGAATCATCACAATTAAAACTAATAGATCGATTTTGTTTGCCGTACTTTGCCCACCGTGGGGCTTTCTCATTATATAAACAACAACACATACATGTTTGGAGTACACGGCAAGGCTAAGGATCACAACCGATCCTTGCCATAGTTAGGATATGCACAATCCCTAAACAATAGCTACAGCTAACCAACGCTACGCTTAACACTCCCCCTCAATCGGAACCGACGTGAACGAGGTTTAGATTGGACTGAAATCTACGGAGGGTGAGATGAGTAGCGGGTTTAGTGAACATGTCAGCTAGTTGATCATCAGACGCGATGAACCGAACATCAAGAGCGCCCATGGCCACCTTCTCGCGAACAAAGTGGAAGTCAATCTCAATATGCTTGGTACGTGCATGGAAGACATGATTCGCCGATAAATACGTAGCGCCGAGGTTGTCACACCATAAAACTGGGGGTGTCGATAGATGCACTCCAAGCTCCTGCAGCACATACTGTATCCAAGTAGCCTCGGCAGTGCCATTAGCCAAGGCTTTGTATTCAGCTTCGGTACTCGAACGAGAGAGAGTGGGTTGCTTACGAGAGCTCCACGAGACAAGGTTGGGACCAAAGAAGATGGCGAAACCGCCAGTGGAGCGCCGATCATCTGAACAGCCAGCCCAATCAGCATCAGTGTAGATGTTGAGAGTACACGAAGGAGAACGTGCAAACTGCAGTCCCGTGGAGACAGTACCCTTGACATACCGAAGGATACGCTTGATAGCTTCATAATGAACAGTGGTCGGCTGAGACAAAAACTGGCAAACTTTGGAGACAGCAAAAGAAAGATCTGGCCGCGTCAATGTGAGATACTGCAAACCCCCAACCAAACTGCGGTATTTAAAGGCATCTTCAGCAGAAAGCACAATACCAGCAGTACGAGAGAGTTTATCCGTGGATGACATGGGGGTGGGAACTGAACGACAACTCTCCATGTTAGCACGATGCAGAAGATCGAGAGCATACTTATGTTGAGTAAGAAGCAGGCCAGAGGAACGATATGTAGCCTCAATACCGAGAAAATACTCCAAACGCCCAAGATCCTTGATAGGAAAGGTGCCGGCGAGAGTCTGAACGAGGCGATCCACAGCAGCAGCCGAAGAACCAGCTATAACAATGTCGTCAACATACACCAACATGAATACCTGAACACCTTGATGATCGAAGATGAACAGAGAGGTATCTGCCTTGCTGGAAACAAAACCAAGCTGATGAAGTTTATCACTCAGACGGGCATACCAGGCGCGAGGAGACTGCTTCAGACCATACAAAGCACGCTGAAGTTTGCAAACATGTCGTGGATAACGAGGATCCTCAAAACCAGGAGGCTGCTGCATATACACATCCTCAGACAAGAAACCATGGAGAAACGCATTACTGACATCAATCTGGCGAAGACACCATCCACGCGACACGGCGAGGGAGAGCACAAGACGAACAGTGACAGGTTTGACCACTGGACTGAAGGTGTCATGATAATCGATGCCATGCTGCTGAGTGAAACCACGGGCAACGAGACGGACTTTGTATTTATCAACAGAGCCATCGGGGCAAAACTTTGTCTTGAATATCCATTTACTGCCAACAATGTTAGTACCGGGGGGCCGAGGGACAAGCACCCATGTTTGAGTCCGCTGAAGGGCGTCGAACTCTTCCTCCATCGCGGTCCTCCATGCTGGTTCCGAAAGAGCAACCCGATGCGTCGCCGGAACAGCAAGAAATGCTCCGCGGTGATACGGATCATAACGGACCATACCGTCAGTCCATATCTTCGGACGGAACACATTGTTGCGCTACCGTGTCGTCATAGGTTGAGGCGCTGTCGGAGAAGCAGGCAACACTGAGGATGTCGCAGATGAGGAGACATCAGCAGAGGGCGGCGGCAAAAGAACCTCCCCCTGGTCGCGCACAGGGGAGCTGGCCACTGGAGAGGACGATCCAGCATCAGCGCCGGGCCCAGTATCGGCGTTGGGCGACTGCGGCCCGTCAGGTGGGCCGGACGCGGAGCAAGGCGAGGACGAGGCAGTGGCCAGGCATGGGCTGGCGGGCCGGTGCGAAGCGCTGGGCGCCTCGGAAGGCGGGGCATGCACATGCACGTCAAGTGATCCTGCGCCTGGTACGTCGATCGCCCGGGCTGGTACCTGAACAGAACAACAGAAGAAACACCAGTAGCATCAACGGGTAACAAGGACATGTCATAATTACGCGCATGGTCATTCTGAACAACTGGTTCTTTCGGAGGAAACGACACAGGGAGGAGCTGAGACACGTCGACCACCGCACCCGGAGTGGCAAACGGAAAAACATTCTCGTCGAAAGCAACATCACGAGATATGTAGATGCGACCGGTACTGCGATCGAGGCATTTGTAGCCTTTGTGCATAGGACTATATCCAAGAAACACGCACATTTTGGAGCGAAACTCTAACTTATGGGAGTTATATTTTCGGAGGCTAGGCCAGCAAGCGCATCCAAACGTACGAAGGAAGGAGTACTCGGGGGCTATGTTGAGGAGGCGAAAGAGAGGAGTGGCACGATTTATGACTGAAGTAGGCATTCTATTGATAAGATAACATGCGGTGAGGAACGCTTCATCCCAGAACCGGAGTGGAAAAGAGGAATGCGCAAGGAGAGCTAGCCCAGTCTCGACAAGATGTCGATGCTTCCGTTCAGCAATACCGTTTTGTTGAGATGTATGAGGACATGACACACGGTGGGAAATACCGATGCGCTGGAAATAGGCATGGAGACGGTGATACTCACCGCCCCAATCAGACTGCACGGCGCGAATAGTGGTGTTTAAGAGGCGCTCAACGTGCTTCTGAAACACATAAAAAACATTCTCAACATCGGATTTATGCTTAAGCAAGTATATCCAACAATAGCGACTATAGTCATCAATGAAACTAACGTAGTATTTAAAACCCCCAGAAGAAGGCAACGCCGGACCCCAAACATCTGTATGAACAAGCTCAAGAGGTGTAGTAGACACACGAGTGGAATAACCATAAGGTAATTGATGACTCTTAGCACGTTGACAAGCATCACAGATAGAAGACTCAATGTTTGGAGTACACGGGAGATTATTGGACTTGATAGTTGTTTGAACTACTTTATTTGACGGATGACCAAGACGCTGGTGCCAGTGGTGCGATGAAAGCTTGACACCAGAAGACGCATGCTTCTCATGATGGGAGTCTCGACCGATCGGAAGAGGATAAAGGCCTCCACGACTCCTACCGCGAAGGAGGATTTTCTTCGTTAGCTTGTCCTTAACAAGAAAGAAATATTTGTGAAATTCGAGGAAGATGTCATTGTCAGAAACAAGGCGATAAACTGAGAGTAATTTTTGGCTAACGAAGGGACATGGAGGATATTGTTCAAAACTAGGGAAGAACCAGCTAAACGAGATTGACCAACGTGCGTAATAGACATACCTGAGCCGTTTGCGGCTTGAACCTGGTCCTTCCCGTGGTAGCGTTCATGGATGCCTAGTCGCTCCATGTCATTAGTGAGATGATCGGTTGCCCCTGTGTCGAAGAACCACGCCTGTGACTGGGGCACCCGCTCGTTGTGGCCGTGGGTGGAGGCGGCAGCGTTGCCGGAGCGCTGTCCGTCGGCCTGAAAGGCGTTGTTGTAGCGATTCTTGCAGGAGAGGGCCTCATGACCCCATGCCTTGCAGACCTGACAGCGTGGGCGCCAGCGACGGTTGCCACCGCCTTGACCGCCACTGCCTTGGCCTTGTCCGCCGGTACCGCCGCCGCCGTTGCGGTTTGTGTTATGGTTGCCCTGCTGGCCACCGTTGTAGGAGCCTCCACCGCCATAGTGGCCACCACCGTTTTGGCCACCGCTGCCATGCGATGGGCCACCACCAGAGCGCCCGGTGATGTCGAAGGGACAGCCGCCACCGCGGCTGCTATCACCCTGCCGAGCCGCGGCGTTCGCCGAGGAGGAGTATCCGCCGGCCTGAGCGTTCTGCACCTGGATCGCCTCACAAGACAGCAGCATGGGGTAAAATTCAGAGAGAGACAGGGAGGCGTTGGCGGCACCAAGGACGGCGAGAGCCTGCTGAAGTGCCTCGAACTGGGATCCGAGGCCAACGACGATGTAGTCGATCAGTTCATCGTCGGGGACGGGGGAGCCCGCCATTGCCATGGCGTCGGCAAACCCCTTCATCTTGCTGTAGTAGTCGGCGGCGGACATGTCGTTCTTCTTTAACGTCGTCAGCTGGCGACGAATCTGACGGATCCCGGCCCGATTTTGGGCGGAAAACAGGTCGGCGACGCAGCTCCACACCGAAGCCGACGTGGTGCGCCCGACCATCTGCGCGAGGATGTCCTCGCTCATCGATCCGACAAGAATCGAGAGGACACGCTGATCGGCGTACCACCAGCGCGCATACTCCGGGTTGGCCTCCGTGGTGGCTTTATTCCCGCTTCCCGTGGTGATGGTGGCGGGAGGGCAGGCGCAAGACCCGTCCAGGAAACCATACCACCCTTGGCCGGCAATGGCGGGCACGACCTGGGTTTTCCACAGGAGATAGTTGGAGCGATCTAAACGGACGGTAATGGTGTTGTTCAAAGAGGTAGGTAGGGTGGTGGGGATGGAGGTGGCAATGCCGGCGGCTAAGGAAGCGGAAGAGGAGGAGGTGAGCGCGCCGGCGGTGGTGCCAGAGAGCTGCAGCGTGGACGTTGTCATCGCGCGCGGCCTCGGGAGATGGGATCGGAACGATCGCTCTGCCAAATCAAAACTAATAGATCAATTTTGTTTGCCGTACTTTGCCCACCGTGGGGCTTTCTCATTATATAGACAACAACACATACATGTTTGGAGTACACGGCAAGGCTAAGGATCACAACCGATCCTTGCCATAGTTAGGATATGCACAATCCCTAAACAATAGCTACAGCTAACCAACGCTACGCTTAACAATCACCGGCGATGGGAACCCAGTTGAGATAGGCCACGGCGTAGTGCCCGCCGTGGGCGTCGCCACAGGGCAAGAGGCCGAACTCCTCGGCTACGAAGCCTTGGAGACCGGGGTCCGGAAGTAGGTCCAGCGATGGCTTGCCCGGGCCAGGGCTCTTTTCACTATTTTAACCCTTTCAGGAAACTTTCACATAAAATGAACTCCACACAAAACTATTTCATGATCTGACCCTTTTGATAACGCCATAAGTCATGACGTTTCTTCTCTATTTAGAAACGCAGAACTAGCTAGTGTTGCTGACCTGATCAAGACGCTACGTGGCAGGGCAGAAACGCTAAAGTATACAGCGTTGCTAGAAACGCCAAGGGTGCTTGACGTTACTGCCCAAGCATGAAATGCCAAAGGGTTTGGCGTTTCAACTAGCTTATCCATATTGCCACTTATTTATGAAGTGAAGCAACGCTAGCTAGCTCGGCGTTTCTAAATAGAGAGGAAACGCCACGGTCTATGGCGTTATCAAAAGGATTAGATTGTGAAATAATTTTACGTGAATTTTATTTTGTGCGAAAATTTTCTGAAAAGGTCAAAATAGTGAAAAAGGCCCCGGGCCAGCTCGGTAGACAAAATACTCGTACCGGCTAACCCAAGCGGAGCTTAAAGTTACGCTGAAGGGAACGAGGGCTTCCTCCGCGTTGATGACCGAGGCCTCTTAGTGGCTGTAGGAGTGATCATCGTCGTCGTCCTCCTTGACACCAGGGCAGTGGACGGTGAAGTAGGAGACGCCCGGTGGATCCACGAGCCAGAAGGACAGCGCCACGGCCTGGCCATCACTCGTCTTGGACTCGGCGGTGGTGGCGTTCCGGCGGTCGGAGATGTACGACAGTTGCTACAGTAAAACCCAGTCGCGGGAGCCGGGGCGCTGGGAGGTGGAGGTGGAGTCGGCGTGTGATGGTTCATGCAGGGTCGGGGGCCGGAAGGAAGCGGTGGGCCGGCGGAACGACATGGACCTGGATGCTGAACGATGCGCGCCGCGTTGGGTGGACTGGACGCCTGGATACCGGAACGGAGCGGACGAACTGTGTTGGCGCGTTTGCGAGTTGTGACGGCGGTGTACTATATGTGCTACGGACTACGGTACGTGCGTGCGCCTGTAGTGATCCGACCTCAAACGGTTAAATCTCTGTGCATAAGTGTCATCTATGGATCGGTAATGCTGACACACACAGTACTTGAGGGATTTATAACAAAGTGTAGTCACACACTTAATACATCGATAGTCTCAAAAAAAGAACTTATTACAATAATATGGCTTAAGGCCATCTAAATATGATAACAACGGAAGGCTTCGAAGATATAGTGAGTCCATCAACTCCAACGGCATAGCTGAGTGCACGACAACGACCTACCACAGCTTACACTTCGTCAGAAAAGTCTGCAACATAATACATTGCAGCCCGAAAATGGGTCAGCACATGAAATATGCTGGCAAAATAACACTGTAGAGCAATGAACAACATATATGCTAACATTACATGCATATATGGCTGGTGGAGGATCTATGATTATTATGTTTTTGCGAAAAGCCATTTTTTTCCTACAACAAAGAAATATTTTTTTAACTATCATGGTAGTTGATAAACATTGAGAAGGTTCCTCCAACTCAATCTCAATTAACCAATATTAAGAACCCAACAATTTAATTTAGAGAGATGAGATCAAAACAATAATTTAAGAACCAGATACTCAAGATGTCCATAACCGGGGACACGGCTAACCATGATTAGTTTGTACACTCCGAAGATGTTTGCGCACTTTTCCCCACAAGACTCGATCTCCTTCGTTGGATTTCTCGCACTACAAGGTGTTTGAGAAACGGATGACCGAGACACAGTCTTTCTGAAGCATTGTGGATGCACACGGAAGTTTCTAGCATGAATAATCTTATGATCCCATTGAGTCTGGATGGCGAACCGTAGGATGATCACACAGGTACTCCGGGATATCCTAGGACAACACTGGATTCTCCAGGTGACCGCAACCAATCCACCCAGATGTGTATTAAAGTAGCCACCTTAAGTTAACCATTAACATCTCTCGCATCTGTCATGGATCAGTCAACCAAACCACGTCTACGAGCAGAGCATAGCAGTAATAGCATAACGTAGAAGTAACTCCCACGGTTTGATATAAAAGTCAATAGGTTCTACCTCATCATCTACTTCTCAAATCCACATATTAATCAGATCCTACTCATGCAATGTTTGAGGGTTGAGACTAATGCATAAAAACTGGGTAACAAAGGGATATGATCAAAGTGTTACTTGCCTTGCTAACGATCCGCAAACCCTAGAGACTCGTAGTAGCACGCTTCGCACTCCGGAAATTCTATCGCAAACAAAAAATAGCATACATAAGCACTCAAGCATAGATGCAAGGGTAAAACTCAGATGAGAAAGTCCAAACTAAAAGTTCAACTAAAGTGCTTTGATTTGCAAAAAGAATCAATCAAATTGAAGCTACGAAACTCAAACTACGATCGAAATTTTTTGAAAACAAATCTGCTTGAAACCAAATTTTAATTTGTCAAAACCATGTTCAAGTTAGTTAACTGGAAAGAGAGGTTCGAGACGAAGATTTTGGCATTGGTTTCACTGGATTTGGATGAACTGTTAAAAAGTTGCGAGGGTTTGAAGATCAGGGGTTAATCCGCGATAAAAATAATCGTGGATAGGTCCCTGGCCAAAAATAAAATAAAAAGAAAAGACTAACGAACGGACGTTCGTTCTCAGGGATAAACGAACGAACACGTTCGCGAACAGAAGCGTTCGGGCGAATGTCCACTAAATAAAACCACTCGGAGAAAAACCGGAAAAACCGAGAAAACCCTAATACTAAAAAAACAATTTAGACCTAAACCAAAAAAACCGGGGCGGTTTTTATACCGCTCAACGGCGGCGGGTCAACGACGGTGGCGGTGCGGCAACGGCGAGGCGGGGTAGCGGCTCGGTGCGGCGGCGCGGTGGGGCACGACGCGAGGCGGCGGCAGCACGGCTAGGTGGGAGGAGGCGGCGGGCCTCGGCCCTATTTAAAGGCCGGGGGGCGAGGCGGCTTGGGGCGGGGGTCGCCGGGAGGAGGAGTCCTCCCCGAACTCGGTTGCGGCGGCGTGCGCCGGACGGACTTTCGCCCGGAGTCGTCGGGGCGAGGGGGGTGGGCTGCGGCCGCTGCCTGGCTTGGCTGGTCCTTTGGCCCAGTCGGGCGCGCGATTTTTTTTATAAAAAAACAATCCGCCAAAGAAAAATCCTATATATATATAATCTAAAAATGCAAAAAACAATTTTGACCGTCTAGATAAAATATTTAGAATAAAGTGAACATTTTTCTGGCCTAAAAATGCAATTTTGAAAATGCATATTTTTCTAATTCAAATAAATCTTGAATAAAATCCAAATAAAATATTTATTGGATTTTAACATTTTCCCTCCAATATTTATTTTATTTTGGAGAAGTCATTTTATCTCCTCTCATTTATTTTGATATTTGAAATATTCGGAGAGAAAAGTATTAGAACAAAAACGATCGTCTTTTCAAATTTGAGAAAAATTCAAATATGAAAATAATGAAATCCTCAACTCTCTCCATGGGTCCTTGAGTTGCTTAGGATTTTCTAGGATCACAAACGAACTGCAAATAAAATATGATATGCATATGATGACCTATGTATAACATCCAAATTGAAAAATTGGGATGTTACAAACCTACCCACTTAAGATGAATCTCGCCATAGAGATTCGGGTTGGCTAGAAAATAGGTGTGTGTGGTCTTTCCGTAGGTCTTCCTCCCATTCCCAGGTGGCTTCATCCTCAGTATGGTGGCTTCACTAAACTTTGCAAAACTTAATAACTTTGCTGCGCATAACTCGGCTGGCAAACTCAAGAATCTTGATGGGTTTCTCCTCGTAGGTCAAATCACTGTCCAACTGAATTGCTTCAAGGGGCACTGTATCTCTCAGAGGAATATCGGCCATCTCTGCATGACACTTCTTCAACTGGAAAACGTGAAACACATCATGAACTCTTGATAGTCCTTCGGGTAACTCCAACTTGTAGGTCACTTCTCCCATACGCTCCAAAACTCGGTATGGTCCTACAAATTTCGGGGCTAACTTTCCCTTAACTCCAAAGTGTTTAACTCCTTGCAGAGGTGACACGCGAAGATATGCTCTGTCTCCGATTTCATAGACTACCTCCTTGCGTTTTGAGTCTGCATAACTCTTCTGCCTAGATTGAGCTATCTTCAGTCTATCTCGAATCAACTTAACCTTCTCTTCTGACTCTTTGATCAAATCTGGTCCAAACAACTAACGGTCTCCAACTTCATCCCACATTAACGGTGTCCTACACCTTCTCCCATACAAAGCCTCAAAAGGTGCCATCTTCAAACTGGCTTGATAACTGTTGTTGTATGAGAACTCCACGTACGGCAAATTATCATCCCAACTGGATCCATAATCTAATGCACAGGCTCTCAACATGACCTCCAAAATCTGATTGACTCTTTCAGTCTGTCCATTGATACGTCTCCAACGTATCTATAATTTTTGATTGTTCCATGCTATTATATTATCTGTTTTGGATGTTAATGGGCTTATTTACACACTTATATATTATTTTTGGGACTAACCTACTAACCCAAGGCCCAGTGCAAATTGCTGTTTTTATTGCCTATTTCAGTGTTTCGTAGAAAAGGAATATCAAACAGAATCCAAACGGAACAAAACCTTCGGGAGAGTTATTTTTGGAACAAACGTGATCCAGGGGACTTGGAGTGGACGTCAAGAAATCAACGAGGAGGCCACGAGGCAAGGAGGTGCACTTGCTGAAGGAAATATGCACTAGAGGCAATAATAAAGTTATTATATATTTCCTTATTTCATGATAAATGTTTATTATTCATGCTAGAATTGTATTAACCAGAAACATAATACATGTGTGAATACATAGACAAACATAGTGTCACTAGTATGCCTCTACTTGACTAGCTCGTTGATCAAATATGGTTATGTTTCCTAACCATAGACATGAGTTGTCATTTGATAAAAGGGATCATGTCATTAGAAGAATGATGTGATTGACTTGACCCATTCCGTTAGCTTAGCACTTGATCGTTTTAGTTTACTGCTATTGCTTTCTTCATGACTTATACATGTTCCTATGACTATGAGATTATGCAACTCCCGATTACCGGAGGAACACTTTGTGTGCTACCAAACGTCACAACGTAACTGGGTGATTATAAAGGTGCTCTACAGGTGTCTCCGATGGTACTTGTTGAGTTGGCATAGATCAAGATTAGGATTTGTCACTCCGATTGTCGGAGAGGTATCTCTGGGCCCTCTCGATAATGCCAATCATTACAAGCCTTGCAAGCAATGTGACTAAGGAGTTAGTTGCGGGATGTTGCATTATGAAACGAGTAAAGAGACTTGCCGGTAACGAGATTGAACTTGGTATTGAGATACCGACGATCGAATCTCGGGCAAGTAACATACCGATGACAAAGGGAACAACCTATGTTGTTATGCGGTTTGACCGATAAAGATCTTCATAGAATATGTAGGAACCAATATGAGCATCCAGGTTCCTCTATTGGTTATTGACCGGAGACATGTCTCGGTCATGTCTACATAGTTCTCGAACCCGTATTGTCCGCACGCTTAAAGTTCTGTGACGATCGGTATTATGAGTTTTTGTGTTTTGATGTACCGAAGGTAGTTCGGAGTCCCGGATATTATCACGGACATGACGAGGAGTCTCGAAATGGTCGAGATGTAAAGATCGATATATTGGATGACTATGTTTAGACACCGTAAGTGTTTCGGGAGGTTTCGGACATTTACCGGAGTACCGGTGGGTTATCGAACCCCCCGGGAGTATATTGGGCCTAATGGGCCTTAGTGGGATAAGAGGAAGGGCGGCCAAGGGCAGCCGCGCGCCCCCTCCCCCTCTAGTCCGAATTGGACAAGGAGGGGGGTGGCGCCCCCTTTCCTTCTCTTCCTCTCTCCCTTCCTTTCTCCTCCCCCCCCTTGGCGCGCCCTCCTCCTTGGCCGGCTGCCTCCCCCCTAGCTCCTTTATATACGGGGGCAGGGGGCACCCCATAGACACAACAATTAATTTGTTGATCTCTTAGCCGACTACGGTGCCCCCCTCCACCATAATCCACCTCGGTTATATCATAGCGGTGCTTAGGAGAAGCCCTGCGTCGGTAGCTTCATCAACATCGTCACCACGCCGTCGGGCTGACGAAACTCTTCCTGGAGCTCTACTGGATCGTGAGTTCGCGGGACGTCACCGAGCTGAACGTGTGCTGAACGCGGAGGTGCCGTACGTTCCATGCTGAGGATCGGTCGATCGTGAAGACGTACGACTACATCAATCGCGTTGTTGTAAACGCTTCTGCTTAATGGTCTACGAGGGTACGTGGACGACACTCTCCCCTCTCGTGTGCGCAGGAATTTTTTTGAAATTACTACGTTCCCCAACAGTGGCATCCGAGCCAGGTTTATGCGTAGATGTAATATGCACGAGTAGAACACAAGTGAGTTGTGGGCGATACAAGTCATACTGCTTACCAGCATGTCATACTTTGGTTCAACGGTATTGTTGGATGAAGCGGCCCGGACCGACATTACGCGTATGCTTACACGAGACTGGTTCTACCGACGTGCTTTGCACACAGATGGCTGGCGGGTGTCAGTTTCTCCAACTTTAGTTGAACCGAGTGTGGCTACGCCCAGTCCTTGAGAAGGTTAAAACATCACTAACTTGACAAACTATCGTTGTGGTTTTGATGCGTAGGTAAGAACGGTTCTTGCTCAGCCCGTAGCAGCCACGTAAAACTTGCAACAACAAAGTAGAGGACATATAACTTGTTTTTGCAGGGCATATTGTGATGTGATATGGTCAAGGCATGATGCTATACTTTATTGTATGAGATGATCATGTTTTGTAACGGAGTTATCGGCAACGGGCAGGAGCCATATGGTTGTCGCTTTATTGTATGCAATGCAATCGCCCTGTAATTGCTTTACTTTATCACTAAGCGGTAGCGATAGTCGTAGAAGCAATAGTTGGAGAGACGACAACGATGCTACGATGGAGATCAAGGTGTCGCGCTGGTGACGATGGTTATCATGACGGTGCTTTGGAGATGGAGATCAAAGGCACAAGATGATGATGGCCATATCATATCACTTATATTGATTGCATGTGATGTTTATCCTTTTTGAATCTTATTATGTTTTGTTTGACGGTAGCATTATAAGATGATCTCTCACTAAATTTCAAGGTAAAAGTGTTCTCCCTGAGTATGCACCATTGCCAAAGTTCGTCGTGCCGAGACACCACGTGATGATCGGGTGTGATAAGCTCAACATTAATCTACAGTGGGTGTAAGACAGTTTTACACACGCAAAATACTCAGATTAAACATGACGAGCCTAGCATATGCAGATATGGCCTCGGAACAATGAGACCAAAAGGTCGAGTGTGAATCATATAGTAGATATGATCAACAAAGTGATGTTCACCATTGAAAACTACTCCATTTCACGTGATGATCGGTTATAGTTTAGTTGATATGGATCACGTGATTACTTAGATGATTAGAGGGATGTCTATCTAAGTGGCTCTGGGAGTTCTTAAGTAATTTGATTAATTGAACTTAAATTTATCATGAACTTAGTACCTGATAGTATTTTGCTTGTCTATGTTATTGTAGATAGATGGCCTGTGTTGTTGTTCCGTTGAATTTTAATGCGTTCCTTGAGAAAACAAAGTTGAAAGATGATGGAAGAAATTACACGGACTGGGTCCGTAACTTGAGGATTATCCTCATTGCTACACAGAAGAATTACGTCCTGGAAGCACCGTTGGGTGCCAAACCCGCTCCAGGAGCAACGCCAGATGTTATAAACGTCTGGCAGAGCAAAGCTGATGACTACTAGATAGTTCAGTGTGCCATGCTTTACGGCTTAGAACCGGGACTTCAACGATATTTTGAACGTCATGGAGCATATGAGATGTTCCAGGAGTTGAAGTTAATATTTCAAGCAAATGCCTGGATTGAGAGATATGAAGTCTCCAATAAGTTCTACAGCTGCAAGATGGAGGAGAATAGTTCTGTCAGTGAATATATACTCAGAATGTCTGGGTACCATAATCACTTGACTCAGCTGGGAGTTAATCTTCCGGTTGATAGTGTCATTGACAGAGTTCTTCAATCACTGCCACCAAGCTACAAGAGCTTAGCGATGAACTATAATATGCAAGGGATGGATAAGACGATTCCCGAGCTCTTCTTAATGCTAAAGGCTGCGGAGGTAGAAATCAAGAAAGAGTATCAAGTATTGATGGTCAACAAGACCACCAGTTTCAAGAAAAAGGGTAAAGGGAAGAAGAAAGTGAACTTCAAGAAGAACGGCAAACAAGTTGCTTCTCAAGAGAAGAATCCCAAGTCTGGACCAAAGCCTGAGACTGAGTGCTTTTACTGCAAAGGGACTGGCCACTGGAAGCGGAACTGCCCCAAGTATTTGGCGGATATAAGAAGGATGGCAAGGTGAACAAAGGTATATGTGATATACATGTTATTGATGTGTACCTTACTAGAGCTCGCAGTAGCACCTGGTTATTTGATATTGGTTCTGTTGCTAATATTTGCAACTCGAAACAGGGACTACGGATTAAGCGAAGACTGGCTAAGGACGAGGTGACGATGCGCGTGGGAAATGGTTCCAAAGTCGATGCGATCTCCGTCGGCACGCTACCTCTACATCTACCTTCTGGATTAGTTTTAGACCTAAATATTTGTTATTTGGTGCCAGCGTTAAGCATTAACATTATATCTGGATCTTGTTTGATGCGAGACGGTTATTCATTTAAATCTGAGAATAATGGTTGTTCTATTTATATGAATAATATCTTTTATGGTCATGCACCCTTGAAGAGTGGTCTATTTGTATTGAATCTCGATAGTAGTGATACACATATTCATAATGTTGAAGCCAAAAGATGTGGAGTTGATAATGATAGTGCTACTTATTTGTGGCACTGCCATTTGGGTCATATTGGTGTAAAGCGCATGAAGAAACTCCACACTGATGGACTTCTGGAATCACTTGATTATGAATCACTTGGTACTTGCGAACCATGCCTCATGGGCAAGATGACTAAAATGCCATTTTCCAGAACAATGGAGCGAGCAACGAATCTGTTAGAAATCATACATACTGATGTATGTGGTCCAATGAATATTGAGACTCGTGGCGGGTATCGTTATTTTCTCACCTTCACATGTGATTTGAGCAGATGTGGGTATATCTACTTAATGAAACATAAGTCTGAAACATTTGAAAAGTTCAAAGAATTTCAGAGTGAAGTGGAAAATCATCGTAACGAGAAAATAAAGTTTCTACGATCTGATCGTGTTGGAGAATATTTGAGTTACGAGTTTGGTCTACATTTGAAACAATGTGGAATAGTTTCGCAACCCACGCCACCCGAAACACCACAGCGTAATGGTGTGTCCGAACGTCATAATTGTACTTTACTAGATATGGTGCGATCTATGATGTCTCTTACTGATTTACTGCTATCGTTTTCGGGCTATGCTTTAGAGACGGCCGCATTCACGTTAAATAGGGCACCATCGAAATCCGTTGAAACGACGCCTTATGAACTATGGTTTGGCAAGAAACAAAAGTTGTCGTTTCTTAAAGTTTGGGGCTGCGATGCTTATGTTAAAAAGCTTCAACCTGATCAGCTCGAACCCAAATCGGAGAAATGTGTCTTCATAGGATACCCAAAAGAGACTGTTGGGTACACCTTCTATCACAGATCTGAAGGCAAGACATTTGTTACTAAGAATGGATCCTTTCTAGAGAAGGAGTTTCTCTCAAAAGAAGTGAGTTTGAGGAAAGTAGAACTTGATGAGGTAACTGTACCTGCTCCCTTATTGGAGAGTAGTTCATCACAGAAACCGGTTCCTGTGGCACCTACAACAATTAGTGAGGAAGCTAATGATGATGATCATAAAACTTCAGATCAAGTTACTACTGGACCTCGTAGGTCCACCAGAGTAAGATCTGCACCAGAGTGGTATGGTAATCATGTTCTGGAGGTCATGTTACTTGACCATGAAGAGCCGACGAACTATGAGGAAGCGATGATGAGCCCAGATTCCGCAAAATGGCTTGAAGCCATGAAATTTGAGATGGGATCCATGTATGAGAAGAAAGTATGGACTTTGGTTGACTTGCCCGATGATTGGCAAGCCATCGAGAATAAATGGATCTTCAAGAAGAAGACTGACGCTGCTGGTAACGTTACTGTCTACAAAGCTCGACTTGTCGCAAAAGGATTTCGACAAGTTCAAGGAGTTGACTACGATGAGACCTTCTCACCCGTAGCGATGCTTAAGTCCGTCTGAATCATGTTAGCAATTACCGCATTTAATGATTATGAAATTTGGCAAATGGATGTAACTACTGCATTCCCGAATGGATTTCTGGAAGAAGAGTTGTATATGATGCAACCTGAAGGTTTTATCGATCCAAAGGGTACTAACAAAGTGTGCAAGCTCCAGTGATCCATTTATGGACTGGTGCAAGCCTCTTGGAGTTGGAATAAACGTTTTGATAGTGTGATCAAAGCATATGGTTTATACAGACTTTTGGAGAAGCATGTATTTACAAGAAAGTGAGTGGGAGCTCTGTAGCATTTCTAATATTATATGTAGATGGCATATTGTTGATTGGAAATGATATAGAATTTCTGGATAGCATAAAAGGATACTTGAATAAGAGTTTTTCAATGAAAGACCTCGGTGAAGCTGCTTATATATTAGGCATCAAGATCTATAGAGATAGATCAAGATGCTTAATTGGACTTTCACAAAGCACATACCTTGATAAAGTTTTGAAGGAGTTCAAAATGGATCAAGCTAAGAAAGGGTTCTTGCGTGTGTTACAAGGTGTGAAGTTGAGTAAGACTCAATGCCCGACCACTGCAGAAGATAGAGAGAAAATGAAAAGTGTTCCCTATGCTTCAGCCATAGGCTCTATCATGTATGCAATGCTGTGTACCAGACCTGATGTGTGCCTTGCTATTAGTTTGGCAGGGAGGTACCAAAGTAATCTAGGAGTGGATCACTAGACAGCGGTCAAGAACATCCTAAAGTACCTAAAGAGGACTAAGGATATGTTTCTCGTTTATGGAGGTGACAAAGAGCTTGTTGTAAATGGTTATATCGATGCAAGCTTTGACACTGATCCGGACGATTCTAAATCGCAAACTGGATACATGTTTATATTGAACGGTGGAGCTGTCAGTTGGAGCAGTTCTAAACAAAGCGTCATGGAGGGATCTACGTGTGAAGCAGAGTACATAGCTGCTTCGGAAGAAGCAAATGAAGGAGTCTGGATGAAGGAGTTCATATCTGATCTAGGTGTCATACCTAGTGTATCGGTTCCAATGAAAATCTTTTGTGACAATACTGGTGCAATTGCCTTGGCAAAGGAATCCAGATTTCACAAGAGAACCAAGCACATCAAGAGACGCTTCAATTCCATCTGGGATCAAGTCCAGGTGGGAGACATAGAGATTTGCAAGATACATACGGATCTAAATGTTGCAGACCCGTTGACTAAGCCTCTTTCAAAAGCAAAACATGATCAGCACCAAGGCTCCATGGGTGTTAGAATCATTACTGTCTAATCTAGATTATTGACTCTAGTGCAAGTGGGAGACTAAAGGAAATATGCCCTAGAGGCAATAATAAAGTTATTATGTATTTCCTTATTTCATGATAAATGTTTATTATTCATGCTAGAATTGTATAAATCGAAAACATAATACATGTGTGAATACATGGACAAACATAGTGTCACTAGTATGCCTCTACTTGACTAGCTGATTGATCAAAGATGGTTATGTTTCCTAACCATAGACATGAGTTGTCATTTGGTAAAAGGGATCACGTCATTAGAAGAATGATGTGATTGACTTGACCCATTCCGTTAGCTTAGAACTTGATCGTTTTAGTTTACTGCTATTGCTTTCTTCATGACTTATACGTGTTCCTATGACTATGAGATTATGCAACTCCTGATTACCGGAGGAACACTTTTTGTGCTATCAAACGCCACAACGTAACTGGGTGATTATAAAGGTGCTCTACATGTGTCTCCGATGGTACTTGTTGAGTTGGCATAGATCAAGATTAGGATTTGTCACTCCAATTGTCAGAGAGGTATCTCTGGGCCCTCTCGGTAATGCACATCACTATAAGCCTTGCAAGCAATATGACTAATGAGTTAGTTGCGGGATGTTGCATTATGGAACGAGTAAAGAGACTTGTCGGTAACGAGATTGAACTAGGTATTGAGATACCGACGATCGAATCTCGGGCAAGTAATATACCGATGACAAAGGGAACAACGTATGTTGTTATGCGGTTTGACCAATAAAGATCTTCATAGAATATGTAGGAACCAATATGAGTATCCTGGTTCCGCTATTGGTTATTGACCAGAGACATGTCTCGGTCATGTCTACATAGTTCTCGAACCCGTAGGGTCCGCACGCTTAAAGTTCTATGACGATCGATATTATGAGTTTTTGTGTTTTGATGTAACGAAGGTAGTTCGGAGTCTAGAATATGATCACGGACATGACGAGGAGTCTCGAAATGGTCAAGACGTAAAGATCGCTATATTGGATGACCATGTTCAGACACCATAAGTGTTTCGGGAGGTTTCGGACATTTACCAGAGTACCGGGGGGTTACCGAAACCCCCCGGGGAGTATATTGGGCCTTATGGGCCTTAGTGGGAGAAGAGGAAGGGCGGCCAAGGGCAGCCGCGCTCCCCCTCCCCCTCTAGTCCGAATTGGACAAGGAGGGGGGCGGCGCCCCCCTTTCCTTCTCTTCCTCTCTCCCTTCCTTCTCCTCTCCTACTCCAACTAGGAAAAGAAGGAGTAGGACTCCCCCCTTGGCGCGCCCTCCTCCGTGGCCGGCCGCCTCCCCCCTAGCTCCTTTATATACGGGGGAAAGCGGGCACCCCATAGACACAACAATTGATCTGTTGATCTCTTAGCCATGTGCGGTGCCCCCTCCACCATAATCCACCTCGGTTATATCGTAGCGGTGCTTAGGCGAATCCCTACATCGGTAGCTTCATCAACATCGTCACCACTCTGTTGTGCTGACGAAACTCTTCCCCGAGCTCTTTTGGATCGTGAGTTCGCGGGACGTCACTGAGATGAACGTGTGCTGAACGCGGAGGTGCCATACATTCGGTGCTGAGAATCGGTCGACCGTGAAGACATACGACTACATCAACCGCGTTGTTATAAATGCTTCTGCTTAACAGTCTACGAGGGTACATGGACGACACTCTCCCCTCTCATTGCTATGCATCACCATGATCTTGCGTGTGTGTAGGAATTTTTTTTGAAATTACCACGTTCCCCCAACACCTGCCCCCCTGGGCGCGCCCCCACCCTCGTGGGCCCCTCGTAGCTCCACCGACCTACTTCTTCCTCCTATATATATCCATATACCCCGAAAACATCCAAGAGCACCACAAAACCCTATTTCCACTGCCGCAACCTTCTGTACCCAAGAGATCCCATCTTTGGCCTTTCCCGGAGATCCGCCGCAGGGGGAATCAATCACGGAGGGCTTCTACATCAACACCATGGCCTCTTCGATGATGTGTGAGTAGTTTATCTCAGACCTTCGGGTCCATAGTTATTAGCTAGATGGCTTCTTCTCTCTCTTTGGATCTCAATACAAAATTCTCCTCGATCTTCTTGGAGATCTATTTGATGTAACTCTTTTTGTGGTGTGTTTGTCGAGATCTGATGAATTGTGGGTTTATGACCAAGTTTATCTATGAACAATATTTGATTCTTCTATGCAATCTTTTATGTATGATTGGTTATCTTTGCAAGTCTCTTCGAATTATCAGTTTGGTTTGGCCTACTAGATTGATCTTTCTTGCAATGGGAGAAGTGCTTAGCTTTGGGTTCAATCTTGCGGTGTCCTTTCCCAATGACAGCAGGGGCAGCAAGGCACGTATTGTATTGTTGCCATCGAGGATAAAAATATGGGGTTTATATCAAATTTCTTGAGGTTATCCCTCTACATCATGTCATCTTGCCTAATGCGTTACTCTGTTCTTATGAACTTAATACTCTAGATGCATGCTGGATAGCGGTCGATCTGTGGAGTAATAGTGGTAGATGTAGAATCATTTCGGTCTACTTGTCGCGGACGTGATGCCTATATACATGATCATGCCTAGATATTCTCATAATTATGCACTTTTCTATCAATTGCTCGACAGTAATTTGTTCACCCACTGTAATACTTATGCTATCTTGAGAGAAGCCACTAGTGAAACCTATGGCCCATGGGTCTATTCTCCATTATGTTAATGTCCCGTCAACTAGCTATTTCTGGCACCGTTTATTTTGCAATCTTTACTTTCAATCTATATCATAAAAATACCAAAAATATTTATCTTATTATTATTATCTCTATCAGATCTCACTCTCGTAAGTGACTGTGAAGGGATTGACAACCCCTTTATCGCGTTGGTTGCGAGGTTCTTATTTGTTTATGCAGGTACAAGGGATTTGCGTATAGTCTCCTACTGGATTGATACCTTGGTTCTCAAAAACTGAGGGAAATACTTGCGCTACTTTGTTGCATCACCCTTTCCTCTTCAAAGGAAAACCAACGCAGTGCTCAAGAGGTAGCATCCATCTGTTTGCGGATCAAAGGCTGCACTGAACTCCAGCCTAGTACCCAAAGTCTGGTGCAGCTGGTTCCAAAACTTTGAGGTAAACTATGTTCCTCTATCTGATATGATGGTCCTCGGAACTCCATGCAGACATACGATCCTGGTCATATATATCTTGGCCAACTTTGCACTCGTATAGGTGGTTTTCACTGGGATAAAGTGAGCCACTTTGGTCAAACGATCCACTACTACCCAGATAGAATCATATCCCGATCGGGTCCTGGGTAATCCGGCATAGGTTGCAGTAATCCTGCTAGATTCTGATGTTCTGCCTTCACTCGCTGACATACATCACATATGGCTACATACTCGGCAATATGTTTCTTCATACCGATCCACCAGAAATGCTCCTTTAAATCCAAATGCATCTTGGTGTTTCTGGGGTGTACCGAGTATGGAGAGTCATGAGCTTCTTGAAGTATTAACTTCCTGATCTCCATGTTATTGGGTACATAAACACAGTCCTCAAACCATAAAGTTTCATACTCATCCTCACGAAAACCCTTGGCTTTCCCTTTGCTCATCTTCTCCTTTATCTCAACAATCCCCTTATCATCCTTGTGAGCTTCTCGAATCTTTCCCAATAAGGTTGAATGAACCTCCATTGCTGCTACAAAACCTCTAGAGACTATTTCCAAACGAAGCTCCCTGAGATCATCGGCTAACTCCTTTGGTAATCCTCCGCTTACGAGGGTATTGACATAACTCTTCCGGCTCAAAACGTCTGCTACTACATTGGCATTTCCTGGATGATAGTGCAGCTTCATATCATAATCCTTTATGAGCTCCAACCATCTCCTCTGCCTGAGATTCAGCTCTTTCTGCGTAAAAATATACTTCAAACTCTTGTGATCTGTGTACACATCACAACGGTTTCCAATAAGGAAATGTCTCCAGCTCTTGAGCGCATGCACTACGACTGCTAACTCCAAATCATGCGTGGCATAATTCAACTCATGCGGTCGAAGCTGCCGTGAGGCATATGAAACAACTCTTCTGTCCTGCATAAGTACACCTCCAAGTCCTAAGCGAGAAGCGTCGCAATACACTTGGAAATCCTTGCTTATATCCGGCAGAATCAGCACTGGTGCTGTAACCAAACGTTTCTTCAATTCCTGAAAACTTGCCTCACATTCATCTGTCCATTTAAACTTAGTGTCCTTCTTTAACAACTGTGTCATGGGCTTCGCAATCTTGGAGAAATTTTCTAAGAATCTCCGATAATATCCCGTGAGTCCAAGAAAACTACGGATTTCTCCAACTGAGGTGGGTGCCAACCACTCAGTGACTGACTAGACCTTGGTAGGGTCTACGGCGCCCACATATCTGGTAGCATGTCCAAGGAATCCAACTTCCTTCAACCAAAACTCACATTTGCTGAACTTGGTGTATAACTGATGTTCCCTGAGCTTCTCGAGAACTAAACGCAAATGCTCCTTGTGCTCCTCTTCATTCTTAGAGTATACCAAAATATCATCAATGAACACCACTACAAACTTAACCAAGAACTCCATGAACACCTTATTCATCATACTCATGAAATAGGCGGGGGCATTAGTCAACCCAAATGACATGACAGTGTACTCGTATAGCCCGTACCTTGTGGTGAAAGTTGTTTTAGGTATATCCTGTTCTCGGATCTTCAGCTAGTGATATCCCGATTGCAGATCGATCTTGGAGAATACTTTAGCTCCTTGCAGCTGGTCAAACAAATCGTTGATCATCGATAGTGGGTACTTGTTCTTGATTGTCACTGCATTCAATGCATGATAATCAACAACCATTCTCAAAGATCCATCCTTCTTCTCAACCAGGAGCATTGGGGCTCCCCACGGTGATGAACTTCACGAATGTAACCTTTCTCGAATAACTCCTTAATCTGCTTCTTAATTTCCTCCCATATCATTTGCGGGCATCCGGTATGGTCTCTTTGATATCGGTCTGGTGCCTGGCAACAGCTCTATCAAAAATTCAATGTCTCTATTCGATGGCATGCTTGGTAGTTCCTCTGGAAGTACATCCGGGTAATCCTTCACTACAGGCACTTCCTCCTGAACAACTCCTGAGAGGGAATTCACTTGGGTCCTTCTTGGCCCATGCTTGGATACGTACTTGATCCTTTTTCCCTCCGGGGTGGTGAGCAAAATTGACTTGCTAACACAGTCAATGTTTCCTCCATACTTCGATAGCCAATCCATGCCTAGTATTATATCCAATCCTTCTGACTCCAAAATTACTAGGTCGGAGGGGAAAACATGGCTATCAATGGTTAAGGGTAACCGATCACACCATCGGCTGGCCATATACTCTGCTCTTGGCGAGCTTACTAACATGGGTGACCTAAGGGCTAGGGTTGGCAATTTACACTTATCCACAAATCCTCTTGATATGTATGAATGCGATGCACCAGTATCGAAAAGAACAAGTGTGGTAAATGACTTAATCAAAAACTTACCGATCACTGCGTCAGGCTGTTCTTCAACCTCCTCCACATTGATGTGGTTCACCTGACCTCTGGTGAAGGGATTGGGCTTCTTCCCAGAGTTTCCATTTCTATTTCCATTCTTCAACTCAGAACAGTCGTTGGTGTAGTGCCCTGTCTTCCCACACTTGTAACAGGTAACATGGCTCAGGTCCTTCTTGGCGGGCGTTGCTGGGTTGGGGTGGTTCTAGCTACTGCTTGCTCCATTCCAGTTTCCATTCTTAGGCCCACTGTGGTTATGGGAACTTCCCCCATTGTGAGTATGGCCTCCATGGTTATGGGTGTAACTTCCGGAGTTAGGGGTAAAGCAAGGCTTCTGCTGAGCTCCAGAATTGTACTTCCCCCGTCCATACTTTCGTTTGCGGCTCTGTATCTGCTGTTGTTTGCTTTCAATCATCAGGGCCCGGTCTACCAACTCATGATAGTTAGTGAATGTTGCCACCATCAACTGCATACTCATCTCATCATTCAGTCCTTCCATAAACTTTTCCTGCTTCGCGGCATCTGTGGCCACATCATCTGGGGCATAATGGGCTAACTTGCTAAACTCATCCACGTACTTCCCCACAGTACAGTTTCCCTGGCGTAAGTTGCGGAACTCACGCTTCTTCATATTCATAGCTCAAGTTGATACATGGGTTGTGCGGAATGCTTGCTGAAACTGATCCCATGTGACATTGGCTATGGGAAAAGTGGCTGTATAATTCTCCCACCATGAGGCTGCGGGTCCATCCAATTGGTGTGCAGCAAAACGCACCTTCTCAGCATCTGTGCAACCTGCGGTGGTCATCTCCCTTCCAATCCTGCGGAGCCAGTCATCAGCAACAATCGGCTCGGTGCTACTGAAAAACACCGGTGGGTTGTTGTTGTTGTTGCCTTGGTTCTGGACTAGTAGTTGCATCAAGGCATTCTGTTGTTGGATCAACTGAGTGAGCTCCGGTGGGAAGACAAATCTGGGGTCACGTCTCGGAGGCATCTGATGGGTTTAGAGGGGAGAGATTAGAATAGAATGAGGTATAACAAGGGAATACATTCATATCCATATGCACATGAGACAAACACATTCATATCACACCACTTAATTCAAACAAGGGAATACAATCGATCTAGCTACCGTTATAAAATACTCGGACTACTATTATATACATGGGGAAATACTACTAATAATATGGTGGTCGACTAGAAATTTTGATCGGTGGAAGACTCCATGATATTCGCTCCAGCTTCGTCTTCGTAATCATCATCACTATTGTCGGGGTCGGAGTCCGTGTTGTCGATGATGATATAGTCCTTGGGATGCTCGTCATCTCCTCCTGGCGCGGGGTCTCCCATGAATACTCCTAGCTTCCTCATCTTGTCGTCATTCTTTTCTACTAGTATTGTGATTTCCTCCTCATATCCATCGCGTGTAGACCTGAGTTCCTCTTCAAGCTCCATGTTCCTTGTCATGACCTTCTTCAGATCTATCATGCTTGCGCACATTTGGTTCTTCTGGCGACGAATGTGCTAGTTTAACTCCTGGATGAAGGCTGCAATGGGCCGGTCCCTCCTGGTGCTGATCATCTCCCATTGCTCATCTCGGCGCCCACATATCTGGTAGATAGTGTCTTTAAGATCCTTGTGATAAACTTCGCCGATGCGTCCCATGGCTATGTGAGCTGCCATGCTCTTACCTAGACTCCAGGTTGGTGCATCAAAGGAAAACTCTATGGGTTCAGTAACTGGCGTGAATGTCCTTCCTGAAACTTGAACTCGAATCGTTCAGCGCTCCTCTTCTGGTAAAGTGGCGGTGTAGGTCCTGGTGAAACTTGATATTCTGATGTTCACGTACCTAGTGACTTCCTTCAGGTGTCGATCAAAAGGTATGTCTTCATCTGGTTGAGCAAACTTATTTCTTGGGTCCACCATCTATAGAGTGGAAAAAAGGAGAGGAGTCAGAAATGAGTAGAGAAGAGTAACATCTGGCTTATCTTAATGGCCGCGTCCTACAATCAATGTGTGCTCTGATACCATCTTGTAGTGATCCGACCTTAAACGGTTAAATCTCTATGCATAAGTGTCATCCTTGAATCGATAATGCTAACACACATAGTACTTGAAGGATTTATAACAGAGTGCAATCACATACTTAATACATCGATAGTCTCAAGAGAGAACTTATTACAATAATATGGCTTAAGGCCATCTAAATATGATAACAGCGGAAGGCTTCGAAGATATAGTGAGTCCATCAACTCCAAGAACATAGCTGAGTGCACGACAACGACCTAGCACACCTTACTCTTCGTATAAAAAGTCTGCAATATAATACGTTGCAGCCTGAAAATGGGTCAGCACATGGAATATGCTGGCAAAATAACACTGTAGAGCAATGAACAACATAAATGCTAACACTACATGCATATATGGCTGGTGGAGGCTCTATGGTTATTATGTTTTTGTGAAAAGTCATTTTTTCCCTACAACAAAGGAATATATTTTTTAACTATCATGGTAGTTGATAAACATTGAGAAGGTTCCTCCATCTCAATCCCAATTAAACAATATTAAGAACCCAACAATTTAATTTAGAGTGATGAGATCAAAACAATAATTCAAGAACCAGATACTCAAGATGTCCATAACCGGGGACACGGCTAACCATGATTAGTTTGTACACTCTGCGGAGGTTTGCGCACTTTTCCCCACAAGACTTGATCTCATCCGTTGGATTTCTCGCACTACAAGGTGTTTAAGAAACGGATGACCGAGACACAGTCTTTCTGAAGCATTAACTCTTTACTCTAGGTAGATAGTACCACCTACATCCCCTACATCTGCTAGCCTACCACTGAAAGAGGTCACACAACATACTCAACTATGCCAGAGCCCATAATGGCTTGTGGCTGCACACGGAAGTTTCTAGCATGAATAATCTTATGATCCCTTTGAGTCTGGGTGGCGAACCGTAGGATGATCACACGAGTACTCTGGAATATCCTAGGACAACACTGGATTCTCCAGATGCCTGCAACCAATCCAGCCAGATGTGTATTGAAGTAGTTATCTTAAGCTAACCATTAACATCTCTCACATCTGTCATGGATCAGTCAACTATACCACGTCTACGAGCATAGCATAGCAGTAATAGCATAACGTAGAAGTAACTTCCATGGTTTGATATAAAAGTCAATAGGTTCTACCTCATCATCTACTTCCTAAACCCACATATTAATCAGATCTTACTCATGCAATTTTGGAGAAGTCATTTTTTTCTCCTCTCATTTATTTTGATATTAGAAATATTCGGAAAGAAAAGTATTAGAACTAAAACGATCATCTTTTCAAATTTGAGAAAAAATTAAATATGGAAATAATGAAATCCCCAACTCTCTCCGTGGGTCTTTGAGTTCCTTAGGATTTTCTAGGATCGCAAACGAACTGCAAATAAAATATGATATGTATATGATGACTTATGTAAAACATCTAAATAAAAAAATTGGGATGTTGGGATGCGAGTCTGACTCCGAACCTTGTTGGAGAGGCAATGCGATGCATGCGTTGTCCAGCTATAAGCAAACACCGACCGTACTTTGATACCTAATAGAAATATACTACGAGCGACAACTAGCAGACCAGCCGATTGACACGGTTGCTCGGTTCACGCTGTAGGTTTGATCTGCTTTGGCTTTGTACGTTTTTTTAAATCTTGTTTTTCTTTGGTTTTATTTGTTTTTCACTATTTTTATTTTTTTCTTCATTCTACTTTGGCTTTCTTTGTTTTTTGTTTTGTTTTTTCATTCTTCTTCATACTTTGGTTTCCTTCTTTTTCGTTCTTGGTTTATTATTATTTTGTTTCATTGCTTTTCTTTTTGCTTATTTTTCAGATTTTATCGGTTTTATTTTTCTAAATACATGTCAACTTTTTTCTCAGGACACAATGTAAATTTTTAGAGCACAATAGAAACATTTTTCTGATACAGATTGGAAATTTTTCTGAATGCATCATGTATATTTTTTAAATACATATTTTGAACAATTTTCCAAATACATGGTAACATTTTTCAAATATATCTTGTATATCTTTTAATGGCAATAAAGTTTTTTTAAACTACGCAAACATTTTATCACATTGTATAAACAATTTTGAATTTTTCACTCACATTTTATGGGAACACATGATCATATTTTCAAAATGTTACGTGCGTTATTAATGGAAATAAACATATTTAACCTATGCAACTTTTTTTTACATTGTGCATAACATTTTAAAAATTTTGGAACGAATGTCACCAACATTTTTTAAATAAATTTTACATTTTATACATATTTGAAAAACACCGCATAATTTTTTTTGAAACACGGGAACACTTTTTCATTGTTGTGATTTTTTTTTAAAAGTTTTGTATGTATTTTTTTAACTGCCCTTAAAAACTTTTATACTATTCTTAACATTTTTTTTCAAATTTGTGGTTTCAAATTTCTGAAGTAATATTATTTTTGAAATATATGCATTTAAAATATAAATAAAAGAAAAATGAGGTGCGTCAGCCTGACGACCCACGTCCTACTGGGTCGGCCCACCAACACGCATGTCGGTGAGGTACTCGTTTGGCTCGCCACAGGCGGCACATAGCCGTGCCTAGGAAATACCGTCCTCTTAATCCAACAGCGTTGGGCTTGAAGTTATGGGCCTTTCGCTGGCTTGCTGAGCAATTGGGCCTATCTGAAACTGATTAGGCCGGCGGGGGTCTGATGTATCGGAGCAGAGCTCTTTTTATGAGAACCTTGAAAAACGATTTTTTATCTGACTTATGCCGTCGAATGTACAATACCGCAATTTAGATGGTATTTGCGTTTATTGACCCTTCTTTCATGTATCCAGTTCAATTTATTCTGAAAGATGTGTATCAATTTTATACTCCCTTCACTCCTAGATATAGGGTGTAGTTTTTGACACGAAAATTAAAGAACACAAATGGAGAAAAAATATCACAAGTTTTGGGCGAGATTACATCTGACTAATTGACATGAGAAAATAGAGAGCTTACCTCATATAGGGAAATATGATAAAATCCCTAAAATAATTATCCAAACGAGTGGTGCAACGCAATACACCATATATTTAAGACTTTTTCTCAAAAATATGTACACATTATATTAAGGAACGGAGGGTGTATCTCATAGGAAGTAGCTCGGCTCAAATAACCATTTTTATGTCATATAAATGTTGATGAGTGTACCAAAGGAAGCTAATGACGTGTTTGGTTACCTGCAACCAGTTTGGCCTCTTTACATCCATGGGCCGGTAGAGCCTAGCAGTGTTAAATTTTTAATGTAGGTTAAAAACTGTGTTCTGCATTTTGTTTGGTTGCCTGCATCATGAGGTCATTTTATCCATGACGTTTGGTTGGCTACGGTTGAGGGCTATGTTCGTGAAAGTGCAAAACATGGTGTTTGGTTGGTTCCGGTCTAATGTCGTGGTTACCTCTTCTCACTAGTGGTGGTATTACCACACGGTACACTAAATAGGACATACCGAATTAACATTGTTTAAATCCTAACTAGTAAGCAAAGGGCAGTTCATCCAAGCTATGAACAATTGGATGTACAAATTAACAGTCATATTGTTCTTTCAAGCTTCATTGTCATGCACCTTCACACCATGACCAGAGTCATCGACATCGTCGATCGTCAAATCCTCCTCCTTCGACATAAAACTCATCATAACCCCATTCTAACATCCAGATACGAAGAATGTAACATGCAAGAACAAGATTAACTTGGGTGGGAAAGAATGGAATGCCTTCTAATCGAGGATCTTAAATCTATTCTTCAAAGCGTCAAATGTCCTCTTTACCGCAACTCAAAGGCTAGAGTGTCAGAGCTTGAACAATTCGGTGGCAGTACTAGGATAGTTCCTACAAGAGAACTTGTTGAGATGGTACCTAGTTTGTTGAAGGATGGAAGAACTGAAGAAAATAAGCCCTAGAGGCAATAATAAAGTTGTTATTTATATTTCCTTATATCATGATATATGTTTATTATTCATGCTAGAATTGTATTAACCAGAAACTTAGTACATGTGTGAATACATAGACAAACAGAGTGTCCCTAGTATGCCTCTACTTGACTAGCTCGTTAATCAAAGATGGTTAAGTTTCTTAGCCATAGACATAGGTTGTCATTTGATGAACGGTATCACATCATTAGAGAATGATGTGATGGACTAGACCCATCCGTTAGCTCAGCACTATGATCGTTTAGTTTATTGCTATTGCTTTCTCCATAACTTATACATGTTCCTATGACTATGAGATTATGCAACTCCCGAATACCGGAGGGACACTTAGTGTGCTATCAAACGTCACAACGTAACTGGGTGATTATAAAGATGCTCTACAAGTGTCTCCGATGGTGTTTGTTGAGTTGGCATAGACCGAGATTAGGATTTGTCACTCCGATTGTCGGAGAGGTATCTCTGGGCCCTCTCGGTAATGCACATCACTATGAGCCTTGCAAGCAATGTGACTAATGAGTTAGTTACGAGATGATGCATTACGGAACGAGTAAAGAGACTTGCTGGTGACGATATTGAACTAGGTATGATGATACCGATGATCGAATCTCGGGCAAGTAACATACCGATGACAAAGGGAACAACGTATGTTGTTATGCGGTTTGACCGATAAAGATCTTCGTAGAATATGTAGGAAACAATATGAGCATCCAGGTTCCGCTATTTGTTATTGACCGGAGATGAGTCTCGTCCATGTCTACATAGTTCTCGAACCTGTAGGGTCCGCACGCTTAACGTTCGATGGCGATATGTATTGTGAGTTATGTGATTTGATGTACCGAAGGTTATTTGGAGTCGAGGATGTGATCACAGACATGACGAGGAGTCTCAAAATGGTCGGAACATAAAGATCGATATATTGTAAGGTTATTGTCGGTGTCAAAACCGGCGGATCTCGGGTAGGGGGTCTCGAACTGTGCGTCTAAGGCGGATGGTAATAGGAGGCAGGGGACACCATGTTTTACCCAGGTTCGGGCCCTCTTGATGGAGGTAAAACCCTACGTCATGCTTGATTTATTCTTGATGATATGAGTAATACAAGAGTTGATCTACCACGAGATCGGAGAGGCTAAACCCTAGAAGCTAGTCTATGGTATGATTGTATGTTGTCCTACAGACTAAAAACCTTCGGTTTATATAGACACCGGAAAGGGCTAGGGTTACACAAGGTCGGTTACAAAGGAGGAGATATACATATCCATATTGCCTAGCTTGCCTTCCACGCCAAGTAGAGTCCCATCCGGACACGAGATGAAGTCTTCAATCTTGTATCTTCATAGTCCAACAGTCCGGCCAAAGGATATAGTCCAGCTGTGTGGAGACCCCTAATCCCGGACTCCCTTAGTAGCCCCTGAACCAGGCTTCAATGACGATGAGTCCGGCGCGCAGTGTTGTCTTCGACATTGCAAGGCGGGTTCCTCCTCCGAACACATCACAGAAGAGTTTGAATACCAGGATAGTGTCCGACCCTACAAAATAAATTCCACATACCACCGTAGAGAGAATAATATTTCCACAAATCTTAATCTGCTGACACGCTTTGGCAACATGACATCTGGCCATGGCTCGGTGATTATTCGAACCATTTTTCTTCAACCAGCTCCACACATAACGCGAGGTGGTTTCTTGACACGTCTTGTCAAAGCAGAGATCGTGTTCCCCTAATTAAGGTATTCTCATCAATATGGTCATGGGTAACCCAACCGTGCCTAGGACTCCTAGATTTTAGGCAAGTCCCAAACGGCCACTAGGAGGACGCTTGATATTCACCCTCTTTATAAAGGGACAAGGCTTTTACTTTTTTCCTTCCCGTGCTCAATCGAATCCTTCCCCCGCCTCGAGTTCTAACACCCAAAGCCCAGGTCAGGTGCTTCGGACCTTCAATCATGTCCGGATCTAGCCTTCAAGGCTGGTGGATGCCCTCCTCCGTTACGGAAGAGGATATCAAGAAGTTGAGGGAGGCCAGATACCTGACCGCCGAGGTTTCGCATCGGCTTCCTGTCCGAGGGTAGGTCGTCCCTACTCCCGAACCCAACGAGAATGTTGTGTTCGTCTCCCACTTCCTCCGAGGTCTAGGCCTCAGTCTGGATCCCTTCGTGTAACGCCCTTCGATGCGGCTATATCTCCCACGTGTCGAAGCATGACTTAGAGGCATAACCGCATTGAAAGCAATGTCGCAAGTGAGGTAATCTTCACACAACCCATGTAATACATAAGGGAAAGAGATACATAGTTGGCTTACACTCGCCACTTCACACAATTACATGAATAAAGCATTACATCAATCAGATACAATCAAGGTCCGACTACGGAACCAAAACAAAAGAAGACTACCCCAAATGCTACACAGATCCCCGATCGACCCCCAACTGGGCTCCACTACTGATCAACTGGAAATGGATCAACACAAAGGACAAGATCTTCATCGAGCTCCTCCTTGAGCTTGGTTGCGTCATCTGCACGGACTCATCGGCACCTGCAAGATGGTTTTGGAAGTATCTGTGAGTCACGGGGACTCAACAATCTCACACTGTCGCGATCAAGACTATTTAAGCTTATAGGTAAGGTAATGGTATGAGGTGGAGCTGCAGCAAGCGACTAGCATATTTGGTGGCTAACATACGCAAATGAGAGCGAGAAGAGAAGGCAAGGCACGGTCGATAAAACTATGATCAAGAAGTGATCCTAGAACAACCTACGTCAAACATAACTCCAACACCATGTTCACTTCCCAGACTCCGCCGAGATGAGACCATCACGGTTACACACGCGGTTGGTGCATTTTAATTAAGATCAACTTCAGGTTTTCTACAACCAGACATTAACAAATTCCCATCTGCCCATAACCGCGGGCACGGCTTTCGAAAGTTCAAATCCCTGCAGGGGTGTCCCAACTTAGCCCATCACAAGCTCTCACGGTCAACGAAGCTTCTAGCAGGAAGACCCGATCAGGCTCGAAATCCCGGTTACAAGACATATCGACAGGTAAAACAAGACCAGCAAGACCGCCCGATGCGCCGACATCCTGATAGGAGCTGCACATATCTCGTTCTCAGGACAACACCGGATGAGCGCTCCGTACAACTAAAACCAGCCCTCAAGTTTCCCCGAGGTGGCGCTGCAAAGGACACTAGTTCGGACCAACACTTAGACAAGCACTGGCCCGGGGGGGTTAAAATAAAGATGACCCTCGGGATGTGCGACTCCCAAGGGAAAAAGGCTAGGTGGCGAATGGTAAAACTAAGGTTGGGCCTTGCTGGAGGAGTTTTATTCAAGGCGAACTGTCAAGGGGTTCCCATTATAACCCAACCGCGTAAGGAACGCAAAATCCGGGAACATAACACTGATATGACGGAAACTAGGGCGGCAAGAGTGGAACAAAACACCAGGCATAAGGCCGAGCCTTCCACCCTTTACCAAGTATATAAATGCATTAATTAAATAAGATATATTGTGATATCCCAACAAAATATCCATGTTCCAACATGGAACAAACTCCAATCTTCACCTGCAACTAACAACGCTATAAGAGGGGCTGAGCAAAGCGGTAACATAGCCAAACAACGGTTTGCTAGGACAAGGTGGGTTAGAGGCTTGGCTTAACAATATGAGAGGCATGATAAGCAAGTGGTAGGTATCGCAGCATAGGCATGGCAAAAGAGCGAGCATCTAGCAAGCAAAGATAGAAGTGATTTCGAGGGTATGATCATCTTGCCTGAAATCCCGCAAGGAAGAAGAACGAGTCCATGAAGAAGACAAACGGGCATAGACGAACGGGTCCTCACAAATGCGACGTTATCGGAACCAACCCGAAGAAGCAAACACAGGAAATAAGCACACAACATAGTAAACAACCAACACATGAACATGGTATGATATGCGGGATGCGGTATGCGATGCATATGCAGGATTTGCAAGGGAATGGATGAACCTGGCCTCAACTTGGGAATCCAAGAGTGCCACTGGAAAGGTGAGATGATTTAGGTTGAAATCGATATAAAGATCACCGGAATCAGATGCACGATTTGGAAATGGCGAGCAAAACAAATATGGCACCGGTCTGCGCTAAACAGCAAGTAGCCATCTAAATGCATCAAAATAAATATGCTACAGCACTCAAACATGACAACAAAATACATGGCAGGGATCCACTCATGATGCTTGATAAAAGATGAACACTGAGCTACGGCTAATTCATACATTAACATGTCCAAACAAGCATGGCAAAAGAGCAAATGATAACAGGTATCAGACTTAGTGAAAAACTGGAGCATGCAAATCAGTTAACGAGTAGGCATGTTTACGAGCTCGATGCACTCACTACAGAGCATGGCATGACAAACTAAGCATACACCCATAAAGAATACACGGAATAGAAGCTAGAAATGGCAAGAACAACAACAACATAGCATGCACGGATCAATAGCAACATCCTCGGCAAAATCGCTAACAAGTCAACAATCTGCCAGGATTCACGATATAGCACAAGTAGAGCTTGATTGACTCAAGCTATGGTGCCCATTAATGCAAACAAATACATGGATGGACAGAGCACCACAATGTTAACAAATCATCCTTACTGATCATCCTCAAAAGAGGCACGGATCACTAGGGAACAACATGAACATATGGCGTAACGACAAAATCAGGACAAGGACTTTGTGAAACTCTAAGTCCCTGAAATCAGCATTACCAATTACACTACTTTGCAGGCTTGTGCTAGTCACCACACATATCACAAAAATACATGGTAAGCACCTCTGTAAAGATGGCATGGCATATAACAAAATTCATGTAGAGCTCAGGAGCATATCATGCACATATTAATCATGGCAAAAATGACAAATGTCTATTTGCTGAAACAGATTTGACAATTACATCACATATCCCTCTTCCAACAGCATTTCGGGCATCAAGATGAGCTCAAATGAAAATGATGCAATGAGATAAAATGATGTACTCGTCGAGACAAACAATTTGATACGCTACACGCACGAATCATAGCTACGGATGCAGAGTTGTGATGCAATGAATAGGGGCATAAAATATGAGAATTTGAGGACTTGGTCGTTTCGAAAAAAAAACAAATGAGCGCGTTTTAGTTAAATGACACTCAGGGCGGCGGGTAGTAGGGCTTCTCACCCACGTGGCCTTGGGCCGGAGAGAGACGGAGTTGGGCCAGACCACGAGGCCCACGGAGGAGGTCAACGAGGCGACGTGGATCGGGCTCCTCCCGATCTCGTGCAAGGCGACGATGGCGTGCCGGTGCTCCGGCGAGAAGGAGCCGGCGGGGATGAGCAGGGGACGGGGTGGCGCTGCGTCGGGGCGGCATCGACCGAGGGCGTGCGCCGGCGGAGGAGAGGAGCTCGTTCCGGCGGTCGGCAGTCGGAGAGGGCGCCGCGCTCCGGCGAGGCGCGACGTCAACCGGCGAGGAGGCGGCGATGCCCGGCGACGAGGGTACGACGGAGAGAGGAGGCACGGAGAGCGGCATGCTCAGGCGCTGGATCGGCGGCGGCGAGCGGCGTACCGGGCCGGGAGGGCCGGATGTGGGTAGCGGCGGGCCCGGCGGCGGCGGAGCGGGCAAGAACTGGTGGAGTGACATGTGGCGCGACGCGGTTGGGTGCGGGCGACGGCGGCGCTGACGTGGCAGCCCACGATTGGCCGGGGCGACGTGGAGGGGAGCGGCGGACATGTCCAGCGCGGCGCAGATGCGTCCGAACGCGCGGAAGGGGAGTGGATCTAGGTTTAGATCCGGATTTCGGGGGAGATGCACATATTTATAGGTAGAGGGAGTTAGGAGAGTCCAAATGAGGTGCGGTTTTCGGCCACGCGATCGTGATCGAACGACCGAGATGATGCAGAGGTCTTAGGTGGGTTTTGGGCCACTTTGAAAGGGTGTTGGGCTGCAATAGACACGAGGCCTTTTCGGTCCCTCGGTTAACCGTTGGAGTATCAAACGAAGTCCAAATGGCACGAAACTTGACAGGCGGTCTACCGGTAGTAAACCAAGGCCGCATGACAAGTCTCGGTCTAATTCGAACACGTTTAACACCTGCACACAAAAAGAGGTAGAAAGGGACACCGGGTGACATAGGAACGCCGGTTTGCAAAACGGACAACGGGGAAAATGCTCGGAAGCATGAGACGAACATGTATGCAAATGAAATGCACATGATGACATGATATGCAATGCATGACACGCAAGCAATGACAAGGCAACAACAACGAATAACTAGAGGACACCTGGCACATCGGTCTCGGGGCGTCACACTTCGTTAGGGGTTTGATGTTCTATTACGGGCTAGATTTCCACGATCTAGCCCCGGACTCCTTTCTCCACATCTCGGCATTTATTGTCGTATGTGAGGCCTTCCTCCGCATTACGCCTCACTTCGGTCTGTGGCTCAAGACCTTTGACGTGAAGCCGAAGATGGTCGAGGGGCAGCATGTAGCGTGCAGAGGCACATTAATAAGCAAGATCGCTGGAGCTCCATGGACAAAGGGTTCCTTTCCAGAGGTGTCCAGATTATGGCAACGAGAGTGGTTTTACATAAAAGCTCCCAGAAGTGCCAAGTGGGTGGCTGCCCCTGCTTTCCGCTCGGGCCCTCCACCACAACTGATGTCATGGATTAGCAGAGGGCTGAGCTGGGGCCCAGCCAAGGACGTGCCTATACTGCAGAGCCGCATTCAAGATCTCTTCGAAGGAGATTTCAGTCTGGTTATGGTGGTGCAAGTCATGTTGGTTCCTCGAGTCCAGCCTTGCAAACGTCGGCCCCTCTGCATGTGGGAGTTCAACCCAGAAGGACCGCACACTATTCAGAATTTCCTCGGCCCGACGCACAAGGAGATGTATAAATCATTCTTCGGACCCCAAATGGAGTGTCCGGATACTACCGAGGACGTGGGCCTGAGCAGCAACCGCACCGCCGACCAAGTAATCCTCTAGCCGAACACACCGTCTTTCATGATGTCATTATGAGAAATCGCTTTTTGACCAGGACTGGCTAACAAAGGCGAAGATGATTCAGTGTTCGGCCCCCCTTCCTGAGGGTTTGGACAATCCGGTACTAGAAAAGATGCTCGAGCTAGCACCTTGTCTGGAGCCCTCAAAGGAAGATAAAGGGGGGAATAATGAGGGCGAAAGCGGGCCCCCATCGCTATCAATTCCAACCGATGGAATGAGCGCCTCCGTGAAGGAGGATAACCAAGGGGAAGAATCTGACCTTCTCTCGCTTCGGGGAAGGAAGAGGACTGCCTCTGAAGATCCGGAAACCAAGGTTTCCAAACGGGAGAAGAAATCTCCACCAGAGGGTCCTGCCTTGGAAGGTGCTCTTATCGCACAAAGTCCGCGCGGGGATCATCCCTCTAAAGAACTGTAAGTAATCAAAAAGTACTTTAATAGTGAAGATATACTACCTTACCTCTGAGGAAAATAACCGAAGCATTTATCTTGCAGTTCGGAACTTAGCCCTTCTCAGCAGAGCTCGTCTTCGGGGGATCTTCTTCCGGAGATGATAGAAAGCGAAACGCCTCCCCCGGACTCCCCCGCTCAAGAAGCGGGCGACCTCGAAGTGTCATCTCGGAGGGCCTCCCCGGATCCGGTGAGGCCAGAAGATAATCCTATGGTCACCCGAAGTCCCCAGTATCCGGCTCTTAAAGAGAGCAAACAGAAGAGTCCGGCACCATCTGGTATGCGGTCGGACGTACTGAGGGAGCTGTTGGAGCGAGCGGCCATCTCAGAAGAACACCGTATGTTGATGGGTACGGTGATGGAAAGAATTTCGTCCGCCGAAAGCGGATTGCATGAGGCCTTTATGAGTCTACTGACGGGCTTTGAGGTACGTGAAATGATATACTTTTTTATAGTACCGCACATTTTTAGGTGTGCCCTGTGTAGATAGTAGCCCCTGAGACTCTGGTTGTCGTCGAGAACGATGGCGAATAGAGGATCGTAGTCCCAGGTAATAACCAAACCGCCTTTATGTGCAGGTGGCTGGAGCTCCGGTGGCTGGTCGGACTCATGAGATTGCCAAACTAAAGCGGCAACTGGATGCGGCGGATGCCGACATCGAGCTTGTTAATAAGCGGCTTGACGAGGCACAGGGTAAGTGATATTTTCTGGTGAATGTCACATAGTAAGAGCAGCGTAACGCCAGTATCTTTAATATGTTGTGACTGCAGATGGAGCTGCCACCGTGGAGACCCTTCTGGCGGAACTTCCCCGAGCCAAGGAACAAGCAAGGAGTAGTAATGCGACCGCTTTGAAGGCGGCCGAAGAGTTCAGAGCCGAGAAGGCCGCGCATTGCGAGAGCAAAGAGAAGATGGCCAAGATGGCTGTAAAGTTAAAAGACACTGCCGACCGTTGCCAGTTCCTTGAAGAAGAAAACTGAGCGAAGGCGACGGACCTCGAAAAGGCCACGATGGCGACCAAAGACACCCGCTCTGCCATGAGAGCGAAGAAGGAGGAGCTGCGTGAAGCAGGTGATATTGTGGCTGGGAAGCCCTTTTTGCTGCGGAGGAAGTTCGGAGATCTGCGGTATGCCCCTCTGGATCGGCTATGGAGTTCGGCGGACGCATATCTGACGGCGAGTGCTATCGATCCGGCCGAATACTTCCCAGATCAAACAGATCGTGAAGTGGACAAGCTATTCTGGTCGCAGTTTAACGTTCCAGAGCATCCGCTTCCACTAACTGATCAGCTTGCCGAATGGGCCGAACTCAATAGATTGTCCGGACTTGCCATGAGGTCCGTCGTAGATCATTTTTGGCCGGAAAAGCCGAAGCCGAACAACTATTTCAGCTTAGTGCAACAGTTCCTTGGTGCGGTGTCGTGCATCAATGTGATGAAAAGGTCGGCGTGTATAGAAGGCTCGCGGATGGCCTTTGCCCGTGTCAAAGCATACTGGGCGGAGATGGATGCTGCCATTGTTGTGGCACAGGGTTCGACCATAGGCCGAGTGGCTGCCGAGCACTATTTCGAAGAAGTTCTCGAGGGTGCTCGTTTGATAGAGGCCCAGTGCTCGAAGAATATTATGTTTGAGTGACATGTATTCCCATTGTAAAAACAATGTTTATGAAATTTATTAAGGTTGTATTTATACTTTTGCCTGAAAGTAATATGATGCCTCCTGTGCGGCCATTTATGTATATATGTATATAACCTGAAAGATTGCAGTCGTCGGCTTCAACCCCTACGCATATAATGCGGAGGTGTTTGCAAAAGAAGCATGTTCACACTTAATCCAACGTCTTGGTCCTATTAAGGAGGTGATAGCGCAGCGAACGAGGCAACCGGACTATAATGCTTTAACACTTTCACTTAGACATAGGAGTTTGACGGTGGAGCTACTATATAGCCCCTGGTGGCTCCGCACTCTCCCGAATTCGGGGTGCGTACACGCCTGGCCGGGAAACGGCCCTTCGTTAAGGCGGAGGAATTCTAACATTGTGAAGGTCATCGAGTGGTTGACCAGTCTGACGCTATATCATGATAGTCAGTTTGCGGCTTTCTCTATTGAGGTGCTCGTCCGGATGAACCGGGGCACAATCGCAGTAGTTCTCCTGGTGCCGCCTTAGCCGATAAAGCGGAACGTAAGGCAGCAAAACACAGGAGCCGGGCAACCCCAAAATTTGACCAAAGACATGCTTCAGAGCTGATGCATATAAGGCTAAACTCGTGACGCCGAACACTCCCTAAGGTATTCGGTCTTTATGGTATAAACCGGGCCTAAATAGTGCCCTTTGTAAGAAGGCCCTGGTGTCCAGGTACGTGCATTATTCTGACGTGGCCACATGCCAAGACGTCAGCATCCTTCTCAATAGTACTGAGAATCCGAGGGATGTGTATCAACAAGAGACAGTAAGACTGGTTTACGCAGGGTCTTAATCTAAAAAGAATCCTTGGAATGGGTCCCTGCTGCACGTATGCGCCTGTGTCTCCGTTGTGCCGTATTCTGGATGGGTGTAGCACGATGGTCATCTGTAAAAGAGAGGAACTTAGGTGAAACATTGTCGTGCAAAAAGGTAGGTTTAAAGAAACCATGTTCAATTCAAGATGAGTAAAAATTGCCACTTGTCTGCGCGCGTTGAGCCCCTTGTATTTGTAATAGGGTGTGGCCATAAAACCTGTATGAATTACATATAGCTGCGCCGGACTCGTCTAACCGTGTCCGTGGTCTTGACGACCTATCGAATGCTGTAGTTGGTGAGGCTGTTTTAGTGTGCGGCTGCCAAGGCCGCCGCACTCTCTTCGGCGCGCAAGGATCACTCAATATTTCCACTTACTGTAATGATGCCACATGGACCGGGCATCTTAAGTGTGAGGGAAGCGTAATGTGGTATTGCATTGAAGCGAGCAAAAGCTTCACGTCCGAGTAGTGCTTGATAGCCACTTTGGAATGGAGCAATGTGGAAGGTTAAATTTTCGCTACAGAAGTTATCGGGGAAGCCGAATATAACCTCTAGTAGCAGAGAGCCCGTGCAATGAGCCCCTGGGCCTGGCGTTACTCCTTTAAAGGTAGTATTACTCTGGCAAATTTTTGTTGGGTCTATCCCCATTTTGCGGACTGTGTCCTGATATATCAGGTTTATACTGCAGCCACCGTCCATCAGGACTCGTGTGAAGTGGTATCCGTCAATTATTGGATCTAATACCAAGGCAGCCCATCCTGCGCGCCGGATACTTGCCGAGTAATCCTGATGGTCGAAGGTGATCGGTTGAGACGGCCTGTGGCAGAACTCCGCGGTGATAGGCCCTTGGGCATATTTATCTGGGAGTGCCGCTTTGTTTCTCCCCTTTATCACGTGTAACACGTTTACTGTTTTGACTTCTGGTGGAAATTTCTTCTGTTCCCCAGTGCATTGCTTGCGAGGCTCATCCTCGTGTTCGCTTGGTGTATCCTGCCTCTTGTGTTCGGCGTTGAGCTAGCCGGACTACTTGAAGACCCAACATTCTCTGTGGGTATGATTAGCGGGTTTACCAGGGGTGCTATGGATCTGACATATTTGGTCCAGAATTTTGTTTAGGCTGGACAGTTCATCTCTGGCGCCTTTAGAGGGCGGCTTTTGCTGACCTGGCCGAGAGCTTCTGAATCCAGCGTTTACCGCCGTGCTCGTCAGGATGTCTTCTTTATTCTGGCGCTTATTATTTTTGCTGCGTCATGATTTCCCGTTTCCATCTCTAACTTCGGATGTACTTGGGTCGCTGGTGCTGCATTGGGCTACTCAGCTATCCTCGCCCGCGCAAAAGCGGGTCATGAGGCTTGTTAATGCTGCCATTGTTCTCGGCTTTTCTTGGCCGAGGTGTCTGGCAAGCCATTCGTCTCGGACGCTGTGTTTAAAAGCTGCCAAGGCTTCGGCGTCTGGATAGTCGACTATTTGGTTCTTTTTAGTAAGAAACATGTTCCAAAGCTTTCGGGATGACTCTCCGGGCTGTTGAGTTATATGACTTAAATCATCCGCATCTGGAGGTCGGACATAAGTCCCTTGAAAATTTGCCCGAAAAGCATCTTTGAGCTCTTCCCAGCTTCCAATGGAGCTTTCGGGGAGGCTTTTAAGCCAGTGCCGAGCTGGCCCTTTGAGTTTGAGGGGTAAATACTTGATGGCGTGGAGATCATCTCCTCGAGCCATATGGATATGAAGGATATAGTCCTCAATCCAGACCCCAAGGTCTGTTGTTCCGTCGTATGCCTCTATGTTTACGGGTTTGAATCCTCTGGAAATTCATGGTCCAGCACCTTGTCGGTGAAACATAGGGGGTGTGCGGCACCCCTATATCTGGGTGTACCATGTTGTTCGGATGTTTGTTGTGTTGCATCGTATGCTGGAGCGCATTTGCGTAGCCCATAGATGGATCTGGTTGCGTTGTCCTTTTGATGCGAGCCTTCGCGTGGATCGCGTATTGGCTTATGTGCGGCGTTGTTTGCCACTCTATGTTGGCCGTGAGGTCGTCTATCCGGCCATATGGCCATTTTAATTTTTGGTTGCGGGGGATCTAAGGCCTCCTCATCGAATTCAGGTAGCAACTTCCGCTTCGGGTAGCTCTTGGTCGGGCGATTACCGCCGTACTTCGCTGCTGTGTTGAGTACTTTACTCCATCTGATTCTGAGTGTGTCTTGCGCAGCCTTGAGCCTTTGCTTCTGCTTTTTTAGACTCTTCGCGGTGGCAACAAGCCTTTGACAGGCATTCTGTTGCTCCGGGTGTCTATCCGGTGTGATGTCATCCGGACTATTATCTTTGACAGAGTCGGGTTGTTTGGTTTGATTCTCTATGTTGCCGTGGTCCGGCGATGGTTCACCCGGCTCTAACGCTGGGTCTATATGATCGTTGTTTCTGCCGAGGCAGGATTTGGAGCGGTGCTTGCACCGCCGCTTTGGCTGCTTCTCGAGGGGACAACCCTTCATTGCGTCCTTCCGTTCCTTGTCGTCGTTTTCTTTTGGTGTGTCCACCATGTATACGTCATGTGATGAAGTGGGCGTCCAGTGCCCTGTGGGGAGTGGTTCCTGTTCGTCTCCTGCATCGTCGTCCATACCGTCGATGTCTTCGGAGTCGAAGTTGAGCATGTCGGTTAAATCGTCGACAGTGGCTACAAAGTGGGTGGTGGGTGGGTGGCGAATTTCTTCGTCATCCGCATCCCAATCCTGCCGAACATAGTTCGGTCCTGACAAGGAGAGAGACCTTAATGAGTTCAGTACGTCGCCGAAGGGCGAGTGCTGAAAAATATCCATGGAGGTAAACTCCATGATCGGCGCCCAGTCAAATTTGATAGGCACGGGCGCATGCGGTTCGGAGTCCGTGGCCGGGGAAGGATCCGGCAGTTTGGCAACACGGCTCTCGTGAAGGGTAAGGTCGATATTTGGCTCGATCGCCGCTAAGGATACGGCCTGTGTGACAGGGTCTATCCACCCCGTCCATGCACTACAAAAAAAGACATATCCGTGACATTTTGGGCCGAACGAAAAAAATTTATGTCATACATATGACACTTCTATGATGATAATTGTGACAAAACCCGGTATCATCATAGATGTGGTGGGCTCCTACTTCTATGACAAAAGATCATGACAGAAAATGGGCTTTTCGTCCTGGGTGGGCCGGAGACGCAGCTGCATGACATTCTTTGGGCCGTCCATGATGGAAAAAACCGTGGTAGAAGCAAGGGGGAGGAAAATTTCGGGGAGTTCCCGGTTACGATGGGAGGTCGGGGGCCGAGCGATGCGCGTTTCTCTCGTACACGTACGCGTGTGTGTGCGAGGCGTTGGCTCTAACTGAACCTGAGTGAGGCGTTGGGCTCTAACTGAACTTGAGCGATTGCACTGCAGGCTACGCGTTACTGAACCCGAGCGATCGATCGATGGCTGTTAACTGAACCCGATCGAGTGATTCCTTGGCTACTGCTGCTAACTGAAGCCAATCGATGGAATGAACAGTGAGCGTTGCAGGGGGGTTTGGATGAACAGTGAGCGGTGGCGTTGCCTCTGGATGAACAAGACCCCGTGGTGTGGTGGAGGGCTGGATGAACAGTAGACGGTGGAGGGGTGCCCGTGGAGGGATGGATGAATAGGACCCCGTGGTGTGGAGGGCAGGATGAACAGTAGATGGTGGAGGGGTGCCCGTGGAGGGGTGGTTGAACAGGACCCCGTGGTGTGGAGGGCTAGATGAACAGTAGACGGTGGAGGGGTGGTTGAACAATAGCTGGTGGAGTAGCGCGCGGTGGAGGCTGGATGAACAGGAGCCCGTGGAGGCTGGAGGAGCTCGGCGGTGGATGAACAGTAGCTCGTGGAGGCTGGAGGGGGTCGACGGTGGAGATGAACAGTATCCCGTGGAGTCCCATTTTGCAGTACGCCACACCCATCCCGATGAACAGGACCCCCGTTTCGACCGTAGCGCTCCAACACAAGTCCGTTTCCTCTGTTTTGCGGTACGCCACACCCCTCCCGATCAACAGGACCCCCCTTTCGACCGTAGGAGGTCCATTTCCTCCGTTTTGCGGTACGCCACACCCCTCCCGATCAACAGGACCCCCGTTTCGACCGTAGGAGGTCTGTTTCCTCCGTTGTGCGGTACGCCACACCCCTCCCGATCAACAGGACCCCCATTTCGACCGTAGGAGGTCCGTTTCCTCCGTTGTGCGGTACGCCAGGCCTCGTTTCCATCACCTCTTCCATCTAAGCCCTCCCGATGAACATGACCACGCATTCCGTTCCGACCCATGAACACAACGACGACGTTGTTTCTCCCTTCCGACCCAGCCATGTACACGAGCCCCCGCCGTACGTATGCGCGAGTAGGCATTCGAGACCCCGCCCGTATGTACACATACGTGGCCGTATTTTCTTTCTTGCACCCTGGCCGCCTCTACTACGACACGTGCGCGCCTCTACATCCACCAGTATATATGTACGTACACGTTCGCGACCAGAATGACAACGCTACGTACGCTTCGACCAGTTGGGTCCCGACTGTCAGGCACTTCCTTGCATGCGAAGGTGTAGCTGGTGGGTCCCAGCAGTCAGGTTGGAAATGTTTTTTTCGCAAAATACGGTGGCCCGTCCGGTGGGTCCCTGCTGTCAGGTGGAGGAATCATTATTTTCCGCGTAATAAGGAGGCACTTCCTTGCTATCGTCGTGGACCCAGCTGTCAGCCTCTCCACGTACAGTCCACGTCCGATGGAAGTCGTTCCTTGACCACGTTAACCACGCCGCGCCGAGAGCACCAGGGCAGTGGACGACAGCGAGGCCTAGGAAGGGGACGACGGGGAGCCGGAGAAGACGCGGCAGTGGAAGCCCGTGCGCGCGGAGAGGAGTATGAGGGTTCACTGGTTCGGCTGCGGTGTGAGGCTGCCATCGCCGTAGGGCCTGGCCAGCGGTAGGAATAGTAGGGGGCGGTGAGGCCTCCATGGCAGCACAGCCGGCCACGGGAGGCAGGAGCATGCGACACGACCGACGCTGCTTTGGGTGGCTGGAGCAAGAAGACCAGAGGTTGAAGAAGCACTACGGCCATTGGATGGACATCATACGGTCAATGGAGCTAGAATCGTTCATATCGACTAAGTTGACAAAGCCCTTCATCCCCGTCAACTTAGTAGGACCACAAGTCAGCCTCCCACCAAGGTGGGTCCCAGCTAGCCGGGGGAGTATTCATTTTTGTGTGCGTAATAAGGAGGCACTTCCGGTGGGTCCGAATTGACAGCGGGGGGAATGTTTTTTTGCAAAATACGGTGGCCCGTCCGGTGGGTCCCAGCAGTCAGGGGGAAACGATTTTTTCGCAAAATACTGGTGGCCCGTCCGGTGGGTCCCTACTGTCAGGTGGAGGAATAATTATTTTGCACGTAATAAGGAGGCACTTCCTTGCTGCGGCCGTGGACCCAGCTGTCAGCCTCTCCACGTACAGTCCACGTCCGATGGAACCCGTTCCTTGACCACGTTGACCACGCCGCGCCGAGCGCACCAGGGCGGTGGATGACGGCGAGGCCTAGGAATGGGACGAAGCGGAGTCGGGGAAGACGCGGCAGTGCATACCCACGCGTAGAGGAGTATGAGGGCACTGGTTCGCTGCGGTGTGAGGCTGCCGTCGCCGCAGAGTAACAGGGGGTGTGGGTGAGTAGAGGGATGGCCTGGCCAGCGGTGGCAGTAGTAGGGGGCGGTGAGGCCTCCGCCGCATCGCAGCCGGCCATGGGAGGCAGGAGCACGAGGCACGACAGGCGCTGGTTTGGGCGGCTGGAGCAAGAAGACCAGAGGTTGAAGAAGCACTATGGCCGTTGGATGGACATCGTACGGTCACTGGAGCTAGAATCGTGCATTATTGACTAAGTTGACAAAGCCCTCCGTCCCCGTCAACTTAGTAGGCCCACAAGTCAGCCTGCCACTATACCGGGTCCCAGCTAACAGGGGGAGTATTCATTTTTTTTGTGCGTAATAATGAGGCACTTCCTTGCGTACGAAGATATAGCTGGTGGGTCCGAGCTGTCAGCGGCGGTAACATTTTTTTCGCGAAATACAAAGGCCCTTTCGGTGGGTCCCTGATGTCAGGTGGAGGAATCATTATTTTACGCGTAATAAGGAGGCATTTCCTTGCGTGCGGCCGTGGACCCAGCTGTCGGCCTCTCCATGTACAGTCCACATCAGATGCATGTCGATCATTGACCGCGTTGACCAGGCCGCGCCGAGAGCACCAGGGCAGTGGACGACGGCGAGGAGGCAGGGAAGACTCGGCAGTTGTTTCCCACGCGGAGGGGAGTATGACTGTATGAGGGTTTACTGGTTCGTCTGCTGTCGCCGGAGAATAACAGTAGGTGTGGGTGAGTAGAGGGATGGCTAGGCCAGCGATGGGAGTACGGTGGGGCGGTGAGGCCTGCGCGGCAGCAGAGCCGGCCGCGAGGAGGAGGGAGCAGGCAGTCCCACCGGCGCTTGTTTGAGCGGCTGGAGCAGGAAGAGCAGAGATTGAAGAGGCACGACGGCCGTTGGATGGACATCCAACAGTCACTGCTTGTGCGTCAACCTTTTTTTGGAAAGCCTCAAATCTGTGGAAAACAGCATACAGCCCATCTGCCATTATTTCTAATAATTTTCAGCCCATTTGCTAATTCTTAAGGTTTTTTTGGAGCCCATATTCTTTTTGTTAGCATTACATCCCAAATTGTGGCCACGGTTAAAAAATTATACGAAATTTTGCATATTTCGGTGCGGTCCGAACTGTTTTTAATCCCGAAATTTTGACTCATATTCAAACTGATTTTTAAAATAAATGTATATCAATATAAAATCCAACAAATTCTCCACGCATAAAAATTAATGTAATTTAAAATCTTGAAATGAAAAAAAGATATATGATACTAATTGCCAGTTTGATGTGTTTTAAAAACGTACAACCCATTTCTCATTACTGATGGGCCATTTTCTCGGCCAGCCGAATGAAAGCTCACCTCGTCTTGAAAGATTTGCAGCCCAACAGGCCTGACAAAGCGACTTACTTGGCAAATCACAAAAAAACTGGGCTGTGGCCGTGGACCCAGCTGTCAGCCTCTCCACGTACAGTACTCTTCCGATGGAAGTCGTTCCTTGACCACGTTGACCACGCTGCACGGAGAGCACCACAGCGGTGGATGACGGCGAGGCCTAGGAAGGGGGCGACACAGAGCTGGGGAAGACGTGGCAGTGGAAGCCCGCGCGGAGAGGAGTACGAGGGTTCACTGGTTCGGCTGCGGTGTGAGGCTGCCGTCGCCGCAGGGCCTGGCCAGCGGTGGGAATAGTAGGGGGCGGTGAGGCCTCCGCGACAGCACAGCCGGCCACGGGAGGCAAGAGCATGCGGCACGACCGGCGCTCCTTTGGGCGGCTGGAGCAAGAAGACCAGAGGTTGAAGAAGCACTACGCCCGTTGGATGGACATCGTACGGTCACTGGAGCTAGAATCGTTCATATTGACTAAGTTGACAAAGCCCTCCGTCCCCGTCAACTTTGTTGGCCCACAAGTCATCCTCCCACTATGGTGGGTCCCAGCTAGTAGGGGGTATTCATTTTTTTGTGCGTAATAAGGAGGCACTTCCTTGCATGCGAAGATATAGCTGGTGGGTCCGACATGTCAGCGGGGGGAACGTTTTTTTCGCGAAGTACAGAGGCCCTTCCGGTGGGTCCCAGCTGTCAGGTCCTCGCAAAAAAGGGAAAGAAAATCAAAGACTTGGGAAGGCGTACAGAACAAGCTAGTGTACCAGTAAAGAGACGTTGCCGAGTTTTTGAAAAAAGAAAGACGTGCTCTTGTAACTGGTTCGAATCCAAACCTAGACTATGACTATATATGGTGCTATGCTACTCTGCAAGTAATGAAACTGACATATCCAACGTTCGCTTCTCCTCTTCTCTACTTACTCTGCCTAGCATCAGAAGCTCTGGCTGCAACAACCATGTCCGCTGGCTGCTCGTCCACCTGCTCTTCAGCAGGCAACAACCAGATATGCACCAAGTCGCAACCCGTACCATCGCCTGTGGGTCTCATCTCACCCTTGCCGGCATGTGCACCGCAGCCGATTGCTCATCGCAACCCGCTGCCGTTGGTGTGGTCCCACTGCTGCAAATCACGCAGAGTCATCCGTCGCGTCTCAACCACAATCCGCAACCCTGGCCGAGTCTTCTACAAATTCCCGAATCATGGGGTAATAATATGTTTAAGTGTTGTTCTGCTGCTTTCAGTTGCTGATTTTTCTAATAGTTTGGTTGATGATCTACCAATTTGATTCATGCAGAAAAGGGAAGATTCGTGTGATTTGTATTTCTGGGAAGTTGCTGATGTGGGGGAATGCAACTATGCTGATTATTTGGTTAGCAGAGGAATCCCAATACCAGCAGGTTGGGGTGTTGGACAAGTAACTGAAGGAACGACAGAAGAGGAAGATGCAGAGTAGAAGGTTAAAGATGCAGTTCCTCTGATCATGGCCAAGCAACAGCTGCTGAACAGCCTTGATAGCAATGAGGAGATGAAAGAGCTTGTGAAGATAATGGGCAAAATCGATGTGCTCTATAAGATGATTGTCTCTTTATTTGCAGTGTATGTAGCACTCGTGATGTATTCAGTGGCTACGACATGAGCACTTTACTGAAACTAGTAACGAATGAAACCTGTGTAGCAGGCTGGGCGTAGTGTTTTGAACATCTAATGATTTCTATTAAAGGAAATCAGGGGGTATCCCCTTTTTCTCATATAAATAAATAAATAGCAGAGGCCCTGTCGGGCCAGCTTTGTTCTCATTCGAAGACGTCGAGCAAATTGCAGTCCAACAGCAAACTATGTCATCAAATTCAAGTTTCATAGCCAAATATGAGTACAACTAAACAACAATGTCATCATGTTTTAGTTGTCATACAATCACCAAACACAAATCAGCATACATAACAAGTGATATTCTCACAACAAAATACTAAACAACATGTTCATCAGGTTTCAGTTGTCATAGCAAACACAATTTCACATAGTAGATAAAAAATATCTTCTGACAGGCAAATATGACAAAAGCAATGTAATCATCATCCGCAGCAGCAACGTCAACATCTTTGCCATGTGTATCAGTCTGAATCGTAATTCCCCACGGTGTCATCTTCTTCTTCGTCCTCAACGTCCTCGAACGTTGGCTTCTTCTTGATCAACTCTTGTATGTCCACAACACGACAGGCAATCTTTTCGCCGGCTTCATTGACGTGATGGTTCTCAAAGATATTAGGAACATCTGTGTTATCTTGTACATTAGGAGCAGTGTAAGCATTATCTTGTTGTGCAACTTTATTAAACGAATTCCTCTGCTCAAACCTTTGCAATACTCTCCAGTCATCGCTACATACAAATGTGTCTTCCAGGAAAAATATATGTGTTGCTTGATTTGCCAAAATAAAAGGCTCGTTGGTCTGGTACGCCGCCTTTACATTGATGGATTTGAAATAATCATCAGATCTGGGTTTTGCGATCCTGGAAAACAGGTTATATCAACGACAGCACAACAGAACCACACACCGATGATCCTCGAAACTGGAGATATACCGCAACTGAATAATGTCTGTTATGTTAGCATGCATTTCAGTTGTCTCTTTGTCATACGTATCCGTGCTCATGATGGAACTGTTTTGTGTCTTCCTGCCTTCGTCTCCTGCAAGGGTGTTGTAGCGCACATCTCCAACAACGCAAGATTCATAATGTCTTACCCGAGTATCAGGACCCATTGCTAGTGAGTAAAGGGCATCATCAACTGCATGCCCATCCTCCCGCATCTTCTTAACCTATGGTTAGAAAATAGACAAGCTGATCATCTTATGTACTCAATATATTAAAAAAACTGATAGTGCACTTCAAAAGCTTACATGGTTCTTGAACCATTTCGCAAATCCTGCCATAACCAGTTTGTCAATGTTTCTTGGATTTTGTGGCAGTAACTCCTCTTTGTAGATGATGCACAACATAGTGATCGCGTCAAACATCTAAATATTTAAGAATGTGCTGCAAGTTTGGTAGATTACGATGTATAAGCTGCAGTACTGCACTTACTTGATATAAGGTAGTATCCCAGGACAATTATTCAACACATACCAAACCATTTTGTCCAAATCTTTAGGTTTGTCCTCTTGTTGACTCTTCCCTGTAACTCGAACAGAATAATCGAAAACATTGAGCCCGGGATTGTCTTCACCCACCTCTTTGCTAAGCTGATCAACTGTTTCAATGTATTTTGAGCAGAATGTCAACGCTTCTGTAGCAATGTAGGCCTCTGTAATGGAACCCTCGGGTCTAGCTCTGTTCCTAACATAGCCCTTGAAAGTGCCTAGCCGCCTTTCAATAGGGTACATCTAGCCATACTATACTGGACCTCTAAGTAGTGCCTCATCAGGTAGATGAACAGCCAAATGCACCATCACATCAAAGAAGGCTGGAGGATATATCTTCTCAATGTCGCATAGGATAGTTGGTATCTTGTCTCTAAGACGCTCCAAAGCATCTATCCTGATATTCCTACTGCAGAGTTCCCTGAAGAATTGTCCCAACTCTGCAACTGCTCTATATAAGTCAGGGCGGCCCAATCCTCTAAGGATAACAGGTAAAACCCTTTGAAGTAGGACGTGGCAGTCATGAGTTTTCAACCCTTGTACCTTGTTTCCATCTGCACTGACTCTCCTTTCAGGGTTGGAAGCAAATCCATGTGGGAATCTCACACGTGACAGGACCTCGCAAAATTCTTTTCTTTTTACCTTGTCCAAGACGTACACAGCTGGTGCCATATCCCGTGGTTTACCTTCATCTTGCACCTGCAAATCATGTCTGATACCCAGGTGTGTCAAATCAATCCTAGATTTTAAGGTATCTTTCGTCTTGCCTTCAATATTAAGAAGTGTGCCGATAATGCTGTCACATATATTTTTCTTGATGTGCATCACATCAAGATTATGCCGTAGATCCAAATCTTTCCAATACTCCAAGTCCCACAAAGTGGACCTGTGGGTAAACAATAATCTCTCTTCTGCCCTGCCACGCTTCCTTTTCCCGCTACCATTATCAGGATGGTTTCCTGGTGTAATATGCCTGACCTTCTCTAGTTCCACTTGCAACTCATCGGCGGTGAGCCTCTTTGGTGCATCACGGTTTTCATGCTTTGCATTGAACACATGTCTTCGGCATTTTCTAGGAAGTGGCTTGTCCTTGGCAAGGAAACGGCGGTGTCCAATGTAACAGATCTTGCTAAGTATTGCGTATGACAGTGGATTCCTGTCACAGCGAACACATGCATTGTAACCATGTGTCGTTCACCCTGACATAGTGCCCAAAGCCGGATAATCATGGATGCACCAAATTATAACAGCACGCAGAAAGAAATCAGCTAGTAGGCTGCTATATAGGTCTCGAGTGAGAACACCCTTCCATAGCTGTTGAAGTTCCTCCACAAGAGGCTCCATGAACAAATCAAAATCCTTTCCAGGACTTTTTGGACTAGGATGAGCAAGGCCATCATGTAGTTTGATTCTTTGGTGCAGACATTTGGAGGCATGTTGTAAGGGATAACAAGCACTGGCCACATGCTATATGTGGCGCTCTGGTGGCCAAATGGGTTAAATCCATCTGAAGCTAAGCCAAGTCTAATGTTTCTCGGGTCAGCAGAAAACTCTTTATGTTTATCATTGAAGCTTTTCCACTCACTACCATGATATGGATGGCTCATTACATTCTGATCTCTGTACTCCTGGTTCCTAGAATGCCACAGTACATCCTCTCTTGTTTCAGCATCATGAAACAACCTCTGCAATCTTGGTGTAATTGGCAAATGTCTCAGAACATTATGAGGAATCCTCTTCACAGCATCGCCATCTTTCCATCTTGATGATTTGCATTTCAGGCATTCACTTAAGTTGGCATAATCCTTCCGGAACAGAACACAATTATTCTTACAAACATGGATCATATCATATCCAATTCCAACTGCATGAAGGAAATTCTTCATTTTACTATAGGTGTGTGGCAGCTCAGACGCATCTGGGAAAGATTCGCGGAAAGCAGCCAACATCGCATCGAATGATTTGTTGGTCATCCTCTCAGATGTCTTCACCTGAAGAAAGGTGACCATAGCTGAGAATACTGACAGCTTATTTCCTGGGGTGACAGCAACGTTGCAATGTTCCAACACGCGGGCCCACCGTTTTTCTTCTGCAGGTGAAAGTTCACGGGATGCATGAGCATTTAGTAGCATTGTTTCAATGTTGGTCAAACTCACTGGCTCCTCCACCACCACCTCCTCCTCCTCTTCCACCTGAGCATCAGGCAGATCAAGATGGTGATCTGCTGCTTCCACGTAGTCAATAACATTGACGTTCACAGCTTCACCATGATGAACCCACCTAGTATATGTGACCGACATCCCATACAAGTGTAGATGATTTTGCACAGTTGATTGGGGTCTTGTAACTGAATTCATACAACTGCTACACGGGCAGATCACATCTGATTTTGGACCACCGTACTCAGCTCTGATAAAGTTCATGAAGTTTTCAACCCCCTCGACATATGCAGCGGAGAATCTTCGAGCAGAAGTTATCCAAGTCATGTCCATCTGTTAGACATACAAATTAGTTCTTCTACTAGATATTACAGGAAAAACATATATGCTTTTTTATGAAGTCTAGAAAAAAAATACCTAGGTCGATGTCTAAAGCTATGGCAAGATATTTGGACAAGCAGATCTAAGTAACAAAATATATGTAAAGCTAATTCAGCAAACAGATTTGAGTGCCAAATTATGGCAGGCTGTTTCAGCAGTCAATGAGGCCGAGAACACAGCCATCGAACTATCGAAGGCCATGGCAGCAACAAAGATCGAGTATAAAACAGTGTAGATCTATTTCACCTAACAGATTGGCTACTAGACCATGGAAATCTACGTCACAATAAATATATGGTAGGATATTTTAGCAACTAATTGGCCTTGGCATGCCATCTCAGCTAAGCAGATTGAGTGCAGAACAGGGCAAGGAAGCTTCTTAAGCAGAGCATATTGACAGTAAACTACTTCGGCAAACAGTGAGATTAACAGCGTCTATCAGCTAACATTCAGCGCTACACTGACATGAATGGGGCCTCAGTCTAGAATGCGCGTACCGTGGGAGAAGCTGACCGCCATGCATCTCCACACGAACGTCGCTAGCGGTGGCGGCGCTAACCGTCGTGCGCCTCCACAAGAACGTAGCCAGAGGTGGTGGCATGGCTAGAGGACGCCAGTCTATGAGAGCGTATTGTGGGAGCGAGAGGATCGCCGAACCGTGGCGCCGACATATCGGCGCGGTGGGGAGGGCGGGTTTGGCGGAGTGAATGGAGTGGAGGGGGACAGGGGGGAGGGGGTTTGGGGAATATTATTGGCTAGTCGGCCGAAGGGCGGTTGAATCAGATTTGGGGGGAATTTTTGGGTGTGGGGGGGGGAGGATTTTCGCGCGGTGGGCGGGGGGAGTTTGGCGCATGGTCGGTTTCTCCAAGTGCAGTCCCACGTGTCAGTGAAGAGGCAAGCCGAAGCGCGTTCCGTTTGCGTGAGCCGTGTGCAAGATCGAACGTGTGTGGGGTGCAATGCGACCGTGACAGGAGTGATGTGAGTGTACCGCATTTTTTCCTTTTAAACTAGGTGCTTCACCCCCACAAAAAAAATCTGTTGCTTCGCGTGATCCATCGATACTACTACTAGTAATCTGGTAATCCCGACTAAAATGGCACGGCCGGGTCTTTTCCCGCGCGATATGCTGGGAGGTTGGCTTAGTTGGGTTTTTTAGGACGAGTAATGCTACACCTACATAATCCCAGTTACGTAATTAACGTAATGTGAAACGTGTGAGCTATTGATTGTAGATTGGGGGGAGGGAGGGGCCCACCACCATGAAAATCAGGGGAGGAGAGAGAGAGGCAATTTACGTTAACCCTTTCGTAGGTTCCCGTAGATGTAGAAAGATGTGTCCGATCCTGCAATATAGGCCGTCCGATCTATATCTAACGGATAAGACGGAAACTATGACAATTTACCCGCACTCCTCTCCGCATTTGCAGATAAGGCTTTCCCTCGTTCATCCTTTTCTCCCATAAGATCTTGATCTTCCGTGCAACGCACGGGCATCTTGCTAGTACTCCTACAATATGTATATTATTGTGAAAGTTCATATACACCGGCCGGGATTAATGCAAACAAGGCAGATTTTCATTACATTTCAAACTTTTATAGGACAAAAAAATAAAAGAAACCCGACCCTAAACCTATTCTACGGCGGCGACCGACGTCCTCCATCTGTGATCTCCATGTACGGGGGCGGTGTTCAAGACCCATGAAGTGAAGGTGCGGTCTCCGGCGAGAAAAAGTAGAACACGGGAGACGGACCGGCCAGTTGGCACACCATGCCCTGCCGCCTCCCATGCCCTGCCGCCTCCCATGCCCTACTCATCCTCAGAGGAGTCCCCGACCTCGGCGGTGCCGGACGTTGGACAGCGGCAAGTAGGACGCGTGGCTGACGGTGCTCCCGTCGTCGGCCGCCAGCGTGGCCACCACTTGTGCGGCGACTTCAGCGAGGGCGGCAACCTCGAGCTCCATCCCCGAAGACAAGCTCTCCCGCAGAGCGTCGCCCTTGCGGTCATGGCGGATGTGGTTCCAGGTAGGAGGACGATCCGCTATGGTGTGGAGGTTAGCTGGGCGTTGCCGCTTTAAGTAGCGCATTCCGGTGAGGCCAAGCGTCCGGGTGCGTCATTAAGTCACCGGAGTTGTTCCTCGGGCACCGAGCCTCTTAATGACGACATATGAACGGACGGCATGAATGCGGGCAGCTGGCGCCGGCTGGGAACGCACCGCGCGACGGCGCGAGGGACGAGGGTTTTGGTGTGCCAGGGTAGTCAGCTGCGGTCGTGGCAACATTGGAGATGCCCTTTGCTCACATGCGATCCCCGCATGTCATTGAAAAAGCAAGACGACCCGGCATGGTCTCAGGTCCAGAGGATGAAGTTGGCTGCGCTACACCACTCCGCGGACGCGTCCCGGCGCCCCGTGCATCCTCGACGAGCCGGGTGTTGGGGTGTGTTTGGATTGTGGCCAAAGTGCACCTTGCCAAAATTTTGGTCATGACCAAAAGATTGGTCTTTGTTTGGATGGTTGCCATTTTTTTGGCATGCCAATGAACTCTAGCCAACTCTAGTTCATTTTTCTCCCAATGTCGGACAAATCATGGGCAACCAATACCTCAACCAAAATTTTGGTCATGACCCAAAGATTGGTCTTTGTTTGGATGGTTGCCATTTCTTTGGCATGCCAATGAACTCTAGCCAACTCAAGTTCATTTTTCTTGCCAATGTCGGCCAAATCATGGGCAACCAATACCTAAACCAAAATTTTGGCTACCCAATGCTTTGATGGGGCAACCTTGGGCACAAACCAAACATACCGTTGGTCGTGCCACAACACTAACGCCACCCTCGGCAAACTGAAATTGACCGTGTCTAGCGACGATATGAGTGTGTCACTCACCGCGGTCGCCGTGTCTAGAGGTGGTGCTGGAGCTGCGCCCTATTGTTGGCCCCAACGACCCACATGAACGGTTGTCGGTGGTGAGGAGGTCGTGGGCCAGCTCCTCCATTCGACTAGTCTGCGCTATGTCGTCCCGACGGGTGTGCCCCACATGTCTGTTTCCCTGTTTTCCCGGCCATATTCGAGCGTCAGTGCTCCGCGTTGCGCATTAGGACTTTCACTATGTAGGCCAAGCGAGACAACTTATTGTTTTTTTGAGCCATTCAAGTATAATCATGTGGTGTTTGCTTATTTCTCATTCCTCTCCAACCCTCTTCTCCATCGATCATGTCGCCCTCTAGTCGAGTCCATCCTCCCGCATGCCTCATTTGAACACTCCGCCGAGTATCATTCGCATGTACCCAGCCTAGTCCTCTTTCAATAGATCTCCGGATCCCGAGATGAAATCGAGAGGGAACGAGTGGGGGCACGTGATACGTAAGGCGGATTCAAAATTTTGAATCGGTGATCATAGCATCCGCAAATTATATATAAAGGGTATTCAATGTTCGTTTCGTTTTTGAACGTACAATATACTCCCTCCTATCCTTCCTACTCCCTCCTTCCATCTATATTGGGCCTAATGCATTTTTCAAGACCGCCTTTGACTATTGACAAGATTAATAGTACATGACATGTATAATGCGAAAATTATATCATTGGAAGCTCCTTTCACATACGAATTTGATGGTATGCTTTATTTAAGTTGCATGTCATATATTATTGCTCTACCTTTTGGTCAAAGTTAGCCTCGAAAATGCATTAGGCCCTATACAGATGGAAGGAGGGAGTAGTTTACATATAAGTTTTATGTGTAGTCAAAGTATATCTACTTTGATAAAAAAAAGGTATCAACATTCAACAACGCCCAATCAATATTGTTAGATTCGCACGTACTCCTAGATTTGTACTCAAGATGGTTTCCAATTTGACTATTGACAAGATTAATAGTACATGAGATGTATAATGTGAAAATTATATCATTGGAAACTCCTTTCACATACGAATTTGACTGTATGCTTTGTGTAAGTTGCATGTCATATATTATTACTCTAACATTTGGTCAAAGTTAGCCTCGAAAAACGCATTAGACCCTGTATGCTTTGTGTAAGTTGCATGTCATATATTATTACTCTAACATTTGTGTAAGTTGCATGTCATATATTATTACTCTAACATTTGGTCAAAGTAGTATAGTGGAAGTGGATCCTCTGACGTAGGTATCCCTGCCTTACCCTCCCTTTCGGTCACTTACTGGCGGACCCCATGCTTGCTAGGCCCCACATGTCAGTTACTCAATGGGTTCGGCCACGTCAGGGGATCCTCATCTGTAGTAATACTCCCTCTGTTTTTATTTACTCCGCATAAAACAGAGGGAGTGGTTGTATAATAAATGACACGGGCGGGGAAGGGGGAGGGACGTCGGTTTGCTCTCAACTGCGGTCCCACAAGCGAGCGAAAACGCAAGACGAAGCGCGTTCCATTCGGTGGGCGACGTGGAGGGTCCAGCGTGCCGGGCTACAACACGAACGCGACAAGAGCGATGTACAGTCAAAACTAATTGACTGGTCGTCACCGGAACCACTATTCACACCAGAACCTTCGCTGCTCGGCCTACGTCAGCCACTGCCCTAAAACCACACCAAATCTCCAGCACATTCCCCCACCTTTCGATCCCCTAGCCCGCATCAAGTGTCCCTGAGGGAGTCCTGGGTTAGGGGGTGTTCGCATAGCCGGACTATACCTTCAGCTGGACTCCTGGACTATGAAGATACAAGATTGAAGACTCTGTCCCGTGTCCGGAAGGGACTTTCCTTGGCGTGGAAGGCAAGCTTGGCGATACGGATATACAGATCTCCTACCATTGTAACCGACTCTATGTAACCCTAACCCTATCCGGTGTCTATATAACCCGGAGGGTTTTAGTCCGTAGGACAACATACACATCAACAATCATACCATAGGCTAGCTTCTAGGGTTTAGCCTCCTCAATCTCGTGGTAGATCTACTCTTGTACTACCCATATCATCAATATTAATCAAGCAGGACGTAGGGTTTTACCTCCATCGAGAGGGCCCAAACCTGGGTAAAACTTCGTGTCCCTTGTCTCCTGTTACCATCCGGCCTAGACGCACAGTTCGGGACCCCCTACCTGAGATCCGCCAGATTTGACACCGACATTGGTGCTTTCATTGAGAGTTCCTCTATGTCGTCGCCGTCAGGCTCGATGGCTCCTACGATCATCGATAGCGACGCAGTCCAGGGTGAGACCTCCCTCCCCGAACAGATCTTCGTCTTCGGCGGCTTCGCACTGCGGGCCAATTCGCTTGGCTGTCTGGAGCAGATCGAAAGCTACGCCCCTGGCCGTCAGGTTAGATTTGGAAGTTTTAACTACACGGCTGACATCCGCGGGGACTTGATCTTCGACAGATTTGAGCCACTGCCGAGCGCGCCGCACTATCACAACGAGCGTGATTTAGCTCTGCCGCCGAATAGTCCCCTGGTGGCCGCACCCGCATCGGCTCCAACCCTTAATTCGGAGCCAACCGCGCCGATCGAGGATGGGCGGTTGGACGCCACCTCGAGGGCTGCAACCCCAACGGCGATTGAGCCAAGCACCAGCCCCGTACTCTGCGAGACTCGTGACTCCAAGGAGCCGGACTCCTCTCCGGACTCCGAACCCTCCGCGCCCCTGCTAATCGAATCCGATTGGGCGCCGATCATGGAGTTCACTGCCGCGGACATCTTTCAGCACTCGCCTTTCGGTGATATCCTGAAGTCAGTGAAGTCTCTCTCTTTATCAGGAGAGCCTTGGCCGGACTACGGTCAGCAAGGTTGGGGTACGGATGATGAAGAAATTCAAAACCCACCCATCACCCACTTTGTAGCCACTGTCGACGACTTAACGGACATGCCCGACTTCGACTTCGAAGATATCGACGGTATGGACGCCGATGAAGGAGATGATGAAGAACCAGCGCTTATTGGGCCCTTGAATGTCACCTCGTCATATGATGTATACATGGTGGACACACCAAAAGATGACGAGAGGAGCGGAAGGACGCATCGAAGGCTTGTTCCCTCGAAAAGTAGTCAAAGCAGCGACGCAAGCGCCGCCCCAAATCCCGCCTCGACAGAAATAGCAATCACGCAGACCCAGCGCTGCAGCAGGGCGAACCGCTGCCGGACAACGGCAATCTGGATAATCAAACCGAACAAACAAATCCTATCAAGGATAATGGTCTGGACGACATAACGTCGGACAAACACCTGGAGCAACAGACTGCCCGTAAAAGGCTTGTTGCCACCGCGAGGAGCCTGAAAAAGCAGAAACAAAGGCTCAAGGCCGTGCAAGACACACTCCAATTCAGATGGGTTAAAATACTCAGCACTGCGGCAAGGTACGGCGACAACCGCCCTTCCAAAAGCTACCCAAAGAGGAAGCTGCTACCCGATTCAATGAGGAGGCCTCAGAACCCCCACAACCAAATATCAAAGCAGCCACCTGGTCGGATAGACGACCCCTCTACCAACACAGGGCGGCATACAACGCCGCTCACAATACAAGACGCGACCCATGCGAGGGCTCGCACCCAAAGCACGGCGCAACCAGATCCATTTATGGACCACGCAAGCGCGCCCCAGCATGCAATGCAACACAACAAACATCCGAACAATGTGGTACACCGAGCTACAGGGGTGCTGCACACCCCCTATGTTTCACCGATGAGGTGCTGGACCACGAATTTCCAGAGGGATTCAAGCCCATAAACATAGAGGCATACGACGGAACAACAGACCCTGGGGTCTGGATTGAGGACTACATCCTTCATATCCATATGGCTCGAGGAGATGATCTCCACGCCATCAAGTACCTACCCCTCAAGCTCAAAGGGCCAGCTCGTCACTGGCTCAAAGGCCTCCCCGAAAGCTCCATTGGAAGTTGGGAAGAGCTCGAAGACGCTTTTCGGGCAAATTTTCAAGGGACATATGTCCGACCTCCGGATGCGGACGATTTGAGTCATATAACTCAACAGCCCGGAGAGTCAGCCCGAAAGCTTTGGAACAGGTTTCTTACTAAAAAGAACCAGATTGTCGACTGTCCGAACGCCAAAGCCTTAGCAGCTTTCAAGCATAGCGTCCATGACGAATGGCTCGCCAGACACCTCGGCCAAAATAAGCTGAGAATGATGGCCGCATTAACAAACCTCATGACCCACTTTTGCACGGGAGAGGACAGCTGGCTAGCCAGATGCAGCACTAGCGACCCAAGTACATCTGAAGTTAGAGATGGAAATGGGAAATCACGGCGCAACAGCAATAACAAATGCCGGAATAAAGAAGACAACACGAAGGGCACGACAGTAAATGCTGGATTCAAAAGCTCTCGACCAGGTTAAAAGCCGCCTAAAGGCACCAGGGACGAACTGTCCAGCCTCAACAAAATTCTGGACCAAGTAGTCAGATCCATAGTACCCCTGGTAAACCCGCTAATCATACCCATAGAGAATGTTGGGTCTTCAAGCAGTCCGGCAAGCTCAGCGCCGTACATAAGAGGGAGGATACACCAAGTGAAGACGAGGACGAGCCTCCCAAGCAAGACATGGTGGAACAAAAGAAATTTCCACCAGAAGTCAAAACAGTAAACGTGTTACACATAATCAAGGGAAAAAACAATACGGCACTCCCAGGAAAGTATACCCAAGTGCCTATCACTACGAAGTCCTGCCACTGGTCATCTCAACCGATCACTTTCGACCATCGCGATTACTCATCAAGTATCCGACACGCAGGATGGGCTGCCCTGGTATTAGACCCAGTAATTGGCGGATATCACTTCACGCGGGTCTTGATGGACTGCGACAGTAGTCTAAACCTAATATATCAGGATACAATCCGCAGGATGGGGTTAGACCCAACACAAATTCGCCATAGCAACACTACCTTTAAAGGAGTAACGCCAGGCCCAGGGGCTCGTTGTACGGGCTCCCTCTCACTACAAGTTATATTCGGCTCCCTCGATAACTTCCGTCGCGAGCATTTAACTTTCCACATCGCTCTGTTTCAAAGTGGCTATCAAGCACTGCTCGGACGCGAAGCTTTCGCTCGCTTTAATGCCATACCGCACTACGCCTCCCTCACACTCAAGATGCCCGGTCCATGGGGCATAATTACAACGCACGGAAATATCAAGCGATCTCTGCGCGCCGAAGAGAGTGAGGCTGCCTTGGCCGCCGCACACTAAAGACGCCCGGACAAACGAAAGCATCCAATAGGTCGTCAAGACCTCAGATACAACTAATCAAGTCCAGCACCACTATTTATGCGGAAATAAGTGGTCACACCCCTATTTTTCAATACAAGGGGCTCAACACGCGCAGACAAGTGGCAATTTCTTATCATCTTGAATTACACATGGTTTCTTTAAAAACTATCCTTTTTGCACAACAACTTTTTCACTTAACTTCCTCTCTTTTACAGACGATCATCGTGCTACACCCGTCCAGGATACGGCACAACAGAGACACAGGCGCAGACGTGCAGCAGGGACCCGCTCCAAGGATTCTTTTTAGATTAAGACCCTGCGTAAACCTTTTTTACTGTCTCTTGTTGATACATATCCACCATTGAGAAGGATGCTGACGTCTTGGCATGTGGCCACGCCAGAACAATGCACGCACCTGGACACAAGGGGCTTCTTACAAAGGCCATTATTTAGGCCCGGTTTATACCACAAAGACCGAATACCTTAGGGAGTGTTCGGCCTCGCGAGTTTGGCCCTATATGCATCAGCTCCGAATCATTGTCTTTGGTCAAATGTTGGGTTTGCCCGGCTCCTGTGTTTTGGTGCCTTACGTTCCGCTTTACCGGCTAAGGTAGCACCAGGAGAACTACTGCGATTGTGCCCTAGTTCATCTGGACGAGCACCTCAGTAGAGAAAGCCGAAAACTGACTGTCATGATATAGCGTGAGACTGGTCAACCACTTGATGATTTGTGGGAATGTTAGAATTCCTCTGCCTTAACGAAGGACCGTTTTCCGGCCAGGCGTGTACGCACCCCGGAACCGGGAGAGTGCGGAGCCACCATGGGCTATCTAGTAGCCCCACTGTCAAACTCCTATGGCTAAGTGAAAGTGCTAAAGCATTATAGTCCGGTTGCCTCGCTCGCTCCGCTATCACCTCCTTAATAGGACCAAGATGTTGGGTTAAGTGTGAACGCGTGTTTTTGCGAGCACCTCCGCATTATATGCGTGGGGGCTGAAGCCAACGACTGCATTCTTTCAGGTTATACACATGTATACATAAACGGCCGCCCAGGAGGCATCATATTACTTTCAGGCAAACGTATAAAAATAGCCTTATAAAAATTTTATAAAAGCATTTCGCTTACAATGAGATTACATATCACTCAAACATAATATTTTTTGAGCACTGGGTCTCTATCAAGCGGGCACCCTCAAGAACTTCTTCAAAATAGTGCTCAGCAGCCTTTCAACCTATAGCCGAATCCCGCGCTGCAACATTGGTAGCATCCATCTCCGCCCAGTATGCCTTAACACGGGCAAAGGCCATCCGTGCGCCCTCTATGCACGCCTACCTCTTCATCGCATTAATGTGCGGCACCACGTCAAGGAACTACTGCACCAAGCTGAAATAGTTGTTCGGTTTTGACCTTTTCGGCCATAACTGATCCACAAACAGACCTCACAGAGAGTCCGGACAACCTATTTAGTTCGGCCCATTCGGCTAATTGGTCAGCCAATGAAAGTGGACGCTCGGGAGAATGGAATTGTCTCCAAAACAGATGGTCTACTCCATGGTCCATCTGACCCTGGAAGTACTTGGCCGCATCGGCAGCGCTCGCCACCAAATCCATATACACATCCTCCGAACTCCACAGCCGATCCAGAGGGGCATACCGTGGATCTCTGAATTTCCTCCACAACATAAAGGATTTCCCAGCTACAATATCCCCGGCTTCCCGCAGCTCCTCCTTCTTTGCCCTCATAGCGGAGCGGAGATCCTTTTTCGTCGCAGCAGCCTTTTCAAGGTCCGATGCCTTCGCCTGATTTTCTTTTTCAAGAACCCGGCAACAGTCGGTGGCGGCTTTTAATTCTATAGCCATCTTGGCCATCTTGTCTCGGCTCTCGCCATGCGCGGCCTTCTCGGCTTGCAGCTCTTCGGACGCCTTCAAGGCAGCCGCATTACCCAACCTCGCTTGTTCCTTGGCTCGGGCAAGTTCTGCCCGCAAGGCTTCAACAGTGGCAGCTCCATCTGCAGTCACAACATATTAAAGATGCTGGCATCATACTGCTCTTCCTATTGTGGCGTTTACCAGATAATGACACTTACCCTGTGCCTCGTCAAGCCTTTTGTTAACAAGCTCGATGTCGGCGTCTGCCGCATCCAACTGCCGTTCTAAATGGGTAAACTCGCTAGTCCGGCTAGCCACCGGAGCTTCCATCACTTGCACATAGGGGCAGTACGGTTATTGCCTGGGAATATGATCCTCTATTCGTCGTTGTTTCCGATGACAACCAGAGTCTTAGGGGCTACTATCTACACAGGGCACACCTAGCATGTGCAGGACTACCATACATTCTTTTACGTACCTCAAAGCCTGTCAGTAGACTCATAAAAGCTTCATGCAATCCGCTTTCGGCGGACGATATTCTCTCCATCACCGTATTCATCAGCACAAGGTGTTCATCTGAGATGACCGCTCGCCCTACCAACTCCCTCAGAACATCTGATCGCACACTAGACGGTGCCGGACTCTTTTGTCTGCTCTTCGGGAGCCGGACACTGGGAGCTTCGGGGGTCAATGGGATTATCTTCTGACCTCACCGGACTCGGAGAGGCCCTCCGCGACGACACTTCAGGGTCGCCCGCTTCCGGAGCGGAGGAGTCCGGAGGAGGCGTATCGCTCTCCATCATCTCTGGAAGAAGCTCCCCCGAAGACGAGCTCATTTGAGAGGGGCTAAGGCCCGAACTGCAAAAATATATGCGGTGGTTATCTTCTCAGAAGAAAAAGATGGCATATCTGTACTGTTAAAGTATTTCGGGTCACTTACGACTCACGGGAGAATTGATCCCCCTGCGGACTTTGTGCGGCAACGACGCCCCCAAAGTAGGACCCTCTGTGGGAGACTTCTTCTCCCATTTGGAAGCTTCGGCTTCCAAATCCCCGAGCGCAGTCATTTTCCTCTTCTGGTCGTCTTCCTTCATAGAGACGCTCACTCCCTTGGTTAGAATGGGCAGCGTTGGGGGCCCACGTCCGCCCGCATTATCCTCCACAGTATCTTCCTTCAAGGGTTCCAGGCAAGGTGCGGTCTGGAGCATCTTTTCCAATATCGGATTTTCCAAACCCTCAGGGAGGGGGATCGAACACCAAATCAACTTTGCCTTTGTTAGCCAGTCCTGGTCAAAAAGCGAACTCTCCGAGATAACTTCGTAACAAAGTAGAGAAAGTATGTTCGGCCGGAAGATGCCTTACCTGTTCGGCGGTGCGGTTGCTACTCAGGCCAACATCCTCGGTGATTTCCGGACACTCCGTCTGAGGTCCGAAGAATGACTTGTACATCTCCTCGTGCGTCAGGCCGAGAATATTTTGAATGGCGTGCGGTCCCTCGGGATTGAACTCCCACAGGCGAAGAGGCCGGCGTTTGCAAGGCTGGACTTGACGAACCAGCATAACCTGTATCACCGCAACCAAACTGAAATCTCCATTGAAGAGATCTCGAATGTGGCCTTGCAGTATAGGCACGTCCTTGGCTGGCCCCCATCTCAGGCCTCTGCTGAGCCATGACATCAGTTATGGTGGGGGGCCCGAGCGGAAAACAGGGGGGCCGCCCACTTGGCACTCCTAGGAGCCGTGATGTAGAACCACTCCTGTTGCCACAATTCAGACACCTCTGGGATGGAACCTTTGGGCCACGGAGCTCCCGTCATCTTGCATATTGAGGCACCTCCACACGCTGCATGCTTCCCCTTGACCAGCTTCGGCTTCACTTCAAAGGTCTTGAGCCATAGGCCAAAGTGAGGGGTAACCCGGAGGAAGGCCTCGCACACGATAATAAATGTCGTGATATGAAGAAAGGAGTCCGGAGCTAGATCATGAAAATCTAGCCCATAGTAAAACATCAAACCCCTGACGAAAGGATCCAGGGCAAGGCCTAGACCTCGGAGGAAGTGGGAAACGAACACGACGTTCTCGTTGGGTTCGGGGGTGGGGATGGCCTGCCCTCGGGGAGGCAGTCGATGTAAAATCTCGGCGGTCAGATATCTGGCCTCCCTCAACTTCTTGATGTCTTCTTCCGTGACGGAGGAGGGCATCCATCGGCCTTGAATGCTAGATCCGGACATGACTGAAGGTTCGGGGCGCCTGACCTGAACTTCGGGCGTTTGACCTTGAGGTGGGGGAAGGATTCGATTGAGCACGGGAGAGAAAAATAAAAGCCTTGTCCCCTTTATAAAGAGGGTGAATATCAAGCGTCCTCTCCGTGCCCGTTTGGACTTGCCTATAATCTAGGAGTCCTAGAAGCAGTTGGGTTACCCACGTCCATATTAATGAGAATCCCAGGATAAGGGGACACAATCTCTGCTTTAGCAAGACGTGCCAAGGAAACCGCCTCGCATGACGCGCTGAGGTAGGATAATGAAACGACTCGGCTAAAGGCTTGGTCGTGGTGTGACACGCTACGGAATACGTCAGCAGATTAGATTGGTGTAAATATTATTCTCTCTATGGCAATATGTGGAAACTTATTTTTCAGAGCCGGACACTATCTTTGTATTCAAAATCTTCTATGAAGTACTTGGAGGAGGAACCCGCCTTGCAATGCCGAAGACAATCTGCACGCCGGACTCGTCGTCATTGAAGCCTGGTTTAGGGGCTACTGAGGGAGTCCTGGATTAGGGGGTGTTCGGATAGCCGGACTATACCTTCAGCCGCACTCCTGGACTATGAAGATACAAGATTGAAGACTCTGTCCCGTGTCCGGAAGGGACTTTCCTTGGCGTGGAAGGCAAGCTTGGCGATACGGATATACAGATCTCCTACCATTGTAACCGACTCTATGTAATCCTAATCCTATCTGATGTCTATATAAACCGGAGGGTTTTAGTCCGTAGGACAACATACACATCAACAATCATACCATAGGCTAGCTTCTAGGGTTTAGCCTCCTCGATCTCGTGGTAGATCTACTCTTGTACTACCCATATCATCAATATTAATCAAGTAGGACGTAGGGTTTTACCTCCATCGAGAGGGCCCGAACCTGGGTAAAACTTCGTGTCCCTTGTCTCCTGTTACCATCCGGCCTAGACGCACAGTTCGGGACCCCCTACCCGAGATCCGCCGGTTTTGACACTGACAGTCCCCTAGTTCGCCGGAAAGCCATGGTGCGCCGCAAGATCACTTACTACAAGATGCTGACGCCGGAGCGCCGCGCAGAAATCGCGGTGGCGGTCGGCGCCACAGACCTCCGTTCCCAAGCTCGCTTTGTGGCGGGCCAATCCCCGAGTTCTCTGGAGCCAAGCTACGAGGAGGAGGAAGCCAATCCAATGTTCATGGAGGAGGTCGCGACGCAGAAGGCCCCTGATGGGTATGAGACGATGGACGTTGACTTCGTGCCGGCGTCCGAGTCCCGCATGGTGCAGGCGGACCAGCGGTTCAACATGGCGATACTAAAGGAGGACCGGGAGGCAGAACTCAACTCGACGCGGAGCGCGTGCATGCCGCTGCCATCGAGGCTCTCCTGCAGGCAGAACCGGGTGTCGTGGATGTGAACCGGGCGGCGGAGGCTCAACTTGAGGCGGAGCGCGTGGATGCCGCTGCCATCAAGGCCCTCCTGCAGGCGGAACCGGATGTCCTAGACTTGAACCGGGCGGCAGAGGCTCGACTCGACGCAGAGCGCGCGGATGCCACTCTCATCGACGCCCTCCTGCAGGCGGAACCGGACGTCCTAGAATTGAACCGGGCGGCGGAGGCTCGACTCGACGCAGAGCATGCGGATGCCGCTGCCAACGAGGCCCTCCTGCAGGCGGAACCGGATGTCCTCGACTTGAACCGGGCTGTGCTCTCATCCGTGCAGAGCGCCCGGACACTCCACTTGAACGAGTAGCTGGAGGCCGAGGACAACCACGGTGCGGAGACACACGTCGACAGCGACGGCTGGTACGCGCCGGCAGCCAAAGACGACGAGGCCATCTCTTTCCGCGAGCAGTGATAGTTTTTCTTTATGTTGTTGTTTTCATGGATCTTTTGCTGTGTAAAAACATATATTTGTTATGCAAGTCGCCTGACTTGGGTCAATCTACCATTTCAGGCAGTTGGATGAATATCCTATGTCTCCTAACCCTTCTTTCCTTCTTCCTCACCTCTTCTTCTTCCCCAACAGACCACCGCACGGGTCGTACGGATACTCACCAACATGCGATTGGATAAACATACTCTATGAACGAAAATTATGTGTCAGCGATAGGATGGCTGAGTTTGGTGTGTTCACATGCGACAGCACGTGTCAGTGAGGGTGCGTTCCCTTGGTCGTGCAGGAGCGACTGTGTGAGGGTGCGGTGCGACCGCGGCGTGCAGGAGCGACCGTGTGAGGGTGCGGTGTGACCGCGATAGCCGTGCGCAAGTGTACCTCCTTCTCATTTTGAAAACTTTAGGCAAGCTTGGCAAAAATGTGTGGCAAAGTTTGGCAATGCAAGGCCTAGACCCAAACAGGATAAGTACGCACTCCCTCCGTTTCTTTTTAGTACGTACTGGGAGTACTAGTGTTAAAAAAGAAAGGCTGGGTTTTCCTTCACGGGATTTAATCGATACAAATCCTCGTTTCACGTGTCAATTAATGCGTATTTTCTTCTCCAAAGACCAAAGAGCTAACCATCTCACTCCTCATCGCTTGATTAATGCAGCACCATGCAAACCAACCTTCTCACTTCCGCATGCATGCAGGGGATATTAATGTCCTTGGTTGCTAACCCCATCAATTTTGCCTCGATTAGTGTTAGTGGCCCTTTCCAAATTGTAATTTTGATATACTGGCCTTGTGTACAAAACAAATGGAGGTAGTAACTATATTTGACTTCCTTCCCCATTGCGATGACGTCGATGATATTTTTTGTGTGGTGGTTTGGCGAAGTGCGTTCGACCGAGAACACCATTTTCATCTAGGAAGTCCTTTACTAGTACTACTAGGAGTAACTAATGCGGTGAGATGGCTTCTCGAAGAAGACGATGGAGAAGCGGAGTCAGCGAAGAGTGAAATGATGGTTGCTTCGTTCGTGCTTTTGTGATTTGATGCCTCACTGCTTTGTGATTTGTGATAGAAGGGACAGGGGAGTAGACTCCGTGCTCTATACTGTAGTACTACATGCGTCCAAGCCTGGGAGAAAGAGGAGAGACGTTGCATTTTTCTATTTCTTCAATCAATCAATCACGGAGCTCCGGTTCCATCTTTTTCGCTTTGGCAACACCGTCCACAATGGTTCCCACGATGCCAAAAGCTATTTTCACATTTGGCTACACATTGTGGATGCCCTTAACCGTACCACTTGGTTTTGCTCCTGTGTGCTATCTATACAAATCTCAATTATATTGATCTAAAAAATTATAGAATCGAGATTAGTAAAAAGGAGGTGATTTTGCCGCGCGGATGGCGGGGGAGGTTTCTTATTTGAGCAATGCTACATCCACGTAATGGTTTGCGTAAAGTTACGAACTGATGTGATGTGGGACTATTTGATTGGATTAAAGGAGAGGACTAGGCCCACCCCACCTGAAAATCAGGGGGCATATATAGATTAGATGGAAAGTATACGTAGCAGCTACGTAGCCCTTTGTAAGTCTAGGATTAGGCTTCTTATTTTTGAAGGACGTTGTCCTGGCGGTTTGCTAACATGCGGTCCCACATGTCAGTGCTTTACCAAGCCGATCCGCGTCCCACATGAGGCAGAACAACTGCAGAAGCAACAGGTTAAGTTGAAGAAGATGAGGGAGAAGCGGATTCAGGAACGAGTGAAATGATGGTTGCTTCGTCCCTCCAACTTAACGGCGAGAAAGGTGCAGCTTTGTGATTTGACGCCTCATTGCTCATTACTACGCCGGCGCCATGACTGGGGTGCTTCACCCTGGCTGCTTTGCACTGTATTCCAGTATGGCATGTGGACCCGGTAGCTTGATGTCCCACATGTCGGCGAAAGGGACTAGAAGATTTATGAAAGAGAGCGCTCCACTCTTACGATGGAGGAGTAGACGACACGACGGCCCAGTGAACTGTCACTTGTACTGTATAGTACTAGTATAGTTTTGCTGTTTCGCACGATCCATCGATACAAACCCGATTAAACAGGAAAGGGCGAGATTTTTCCCGCGCGGTAGATGATACTGGCCATACATTTCAAAGGCAATTTTAATGTATGCAAATTGAATAATTATAAGTAACAATATGATATCTAGTAAAACTAAAAACACATATGATTTATTGTGTTAGAGTGTAGTAGTAGTGTTGTACTGCATAGTTGTTAGATGTAACCTGCGAGAACGTGTAGAGATGTAGTTTTGGAGGGCCTACAGAGAGAAAAGCGTAATACGGTCACCGAACTTCAGAATAAGCTGATTACGGTCACTATATACGTTTTGTGGTGATTATACGGTCACTTGCTCACAACTCAGCATCGGATTGCACTTTGTTGACCGGCCAAATAGTCTGTGTGGTGCCATGTTGACTGGTTAAATTGACCACGTTCGTTGTGGGTCCCACCTATCAGTTCGCATAGGCAAAAGGTCAGATAAACACAAATTTACGCAGGCGCAACAAGGCTCCAACCCGTGCGCGGGAATCACCTGGTTGTGTATGTGTCTATTAGGGCCTGATGTGTGCGCATGCACGTGTAGGTTGAGCACTTGAGCGTGAGAGTGTGTGTTGGTCGTTGGTGTACTGGTGTGTGCATGCATGCGTGCGTGTGAGTGTTGCGTGCGTGCGTGTGAGTGTTGCGTGCGTGCATGGCTGCGTGTGTACGTGTGAGTGTTGCGTGCGTGCGTGGGTCCATGTGTTTGTGTGAGTGTTGCGTGGATGCAGTTCGTGTGCATGCGTGCGTGTGTGTATAATCACCACACCAGCTCCTGTGTGTTAAAACAGACGGCTCGGCATACCAATACAAGGCCACCTTGTCCGCTGTGCCCGCGGTCATGACTTCGAACCACCGTCCAAATATTTTTTTGTCGTTTGTTTTCATTCTTACTAGCAAGATGCCCGTGCGTTGCATGTAACATCAAGATGCATTTATATGACTTGTTTATCTTGTGAGAGAAAATGGTGAACGAGGGAAGGCCTTATTTGCAAATGTGGAGAGGTGTGTGGGTACCTTTTTGCAAAATTGCCATAGTTTCTTTCCTATCCGTCAGATATAAATCGGACAGCCTATATTGCAGGATGGCAGGCACACCATCATCACCAGCTCTGTTTTTTATAAGAGTGTATTTTATGTATTTTATAAGAGTGTAGATGTAGAGTAGATACAAGTCGATAGGTGGGCACGATGGTAGTGAGATAATGTGATGCAGCACTAGAGGTGCCATGTGGAGCGTTTAACTAGTCAACTAGTCATGTCATGAGCAAACACAGAGTTATACGGTGAGCCCATGACTGCATAATAACCACTAAACATAAATGGTGACCGTAATGAGTGGATTCTGAAGTCCAATGTACGTATCGTGCTTTCGCTTCAAATACAATGATCGCGAGAGAAAGATGAAACATGCCTGAATTTTCTGGGGGGCTTACTTTTAGAGGACCTGGAGATAGTTTTGTATGCATACGTGAAAGGGCGTACAGGGGGGTATGCGATGGAGAGAGAGATGCTCTTCGTTTCTCTTTATTATGACTAACTTTGTATATAGTATAAAAATATATAAATTCACAGTGCAGAATAAATATCATTGTGGGCACCATGCAATGCAAATTAGCGTTCGTACTCCTCCATATAACTTTGTAATGTTGTATATATGTAGAAATTCTAAAATATTTTTTGGCCACACTTTATTCAAAAGGAATGTTGTATGCGAAATAAACGTGAAGAGAGGGCTTTTTAGATCAATGGGGTACGTGATGTAACATGTGTGAATGTGTAGTTGATGCATTTGGTGGGGCCTAGAGAGGTATGTGTGTGTATTACGTATTCGAGAGAGGCATGGATAGAGGGGCCGACGGGGGGCGTGGGAGAGATAGGACGAGAAATGAGAGTGGTCTAGAGAGAGAGAGAGACGAATATGACGTCACGACAAGAGATTCCATTCCGTTGAGTGTGTATATGCAAGGGGGAGGGAATAGAGGCACCAGGAGAAATTTTCTATGTGTGTGGTGTTTCTGTTGGTATTTGTGGGTGTGGGAAGATAATGAGACGTGGGGGCAGAGGGTGTGTCACCGCGTGAGGTCTGGTGGGTCGAGGTGAGGCCCTTCGTTCTGTTCCGTCCTGCGCCACATTGGTTGGCCCGTGACGCATTTAGGAAGACCCATGGATGACTAGTCGTACAAGACAAAGATAGCAGAATTGTGAAGGACTTTGTGTCCACTGACAAAGCCAGCTAGGATTTGTAACCCTAGGTTCTCGGACTAAGGTAACCCCTTTATCTCTGATATTACTATTCATCCAACCTAACTTTAAGGGGCATCCTACAGAATGCTCTGCTAGAATCATACTCGTCGATTAGGAAGAGAGGTGTGAGACAATGCGTGAGAGACACACGTAAAGATAATGTGCGTACATGAGACTCGTAGGCAGGTCCATGTATATAGAAAAGGGTCGATGAGGATTGTGCGTGTGTATGTTTGCGAGAGGAAGAGTGCTTGTGATAAAGGTTAGTGAAAACAGTTGTAAATGGTTACGAGAGAGAGGGAGGGTTATATCTAGAGCATGTGTGCGAGAAAGACACCTCGGGAGAGAGTGTGTGAGCATGTGTGAGAGACCACCAATGGAGAGTGAAACTACACGTAAAAGACTGCTCTACACATTGATTAAAGATATAAATTGTATCCAAATATTAGGATGGGATCATGATATTTGCAATTCGCGTAAGGAGCGGTCATTGATCCATCAGACATCTAGATTCTATCAAATTTGAGCATGTCTATGTTATTATTCGACACAATTGATCCACATAGTTAGTATTTTCAACTCCAGACAATGCATCGCTTTAGCAATCGAATATAAACGTGAGTATAGTTCATGTTGTGTGTGTAAAGAACATTACACATACGAAAGTTACACAATGGACATTATAAATAGCTACTACCTATGAACTAGCATACATTTGAATTCAACTTAAGGTGGTTTAAAAAAATTCGAATTCAACATGAAGTCCATTCAATTATTTGAATTTGATATCATGGCATTTGTAAACCATACCTAAATTATGGGGGCACCAATCTTTGCTCTGATTTTGTACATAATAGCATATGTAGTCGTGTACAAAATAGATTCAAATTTAGCTCCTCCATTCCAAAATAATCGTAGTTATAGGATTTTCAAGTGTCAAATTTTCAAAAAGAAGCGGATAATTTAATGAGGTTTTCAAACATACAAGGTTAAATATAACGTTGTATATTTAGGTCAATCCTCATAGTTCAAGAGTGCTCTAAACCTGAATGGTTGTGTTTCAAAATTTCGAACGAAGCGCCAAAAGAGCCTCTACTCGCCCGATACTGCGTGAGACCAATGTTTGGTAGTACAAGGAAATTACTTTTCTAATAACTCCAACCCGTGAAACCTACCGGCCCAACGTCCAAACGTCTAAACAGGGGTAGGTTTGTAGCTTCACCTAGACGCCACGCAACCGCATCCGAAAAACATTCATACACAATGGCGCCTAAGCACACATGCGCGCGGCCGAAATCGCTCCCGCCCACTATTTGGGACACCTGGGATTACCATCCAACCCCCGACCCGTAGTAGGTCCCAAATTTAAGAGGGGGGCAAAGTTTGTACTTTCCCCAAATTTCAAACAAGTGTGTCCCATCTTCTGTTCAAAAAAGCCAAAAACAAGTGCGTCCCAGACCGAAACATGGTTCCCCCCACTCGTCCGATTCCCCATTCATACTCCATGGGCGCCAAAACTACCTCTCCACCAGCCGCGAAACCCCAGTGTCCTCCGTCCGCCACCCCATCGCACCCATCAACCGCCACCCTCCTCCATCACGCCGGAGCCGATACCCCGACGTTGTCGTCCACCGCAACCTCAACCGCAACGCCCTCCACGGCTAGTACTTGAAGCCGAGGCCGAGCCGTCCGTACCCGAGCCAGTTCAACCACGCCATCCTGCGCCTCACCGCTGCCGCTCCAACTTCGCCACCCTCCACCACACCGGAGTTCTTCCTGCTACGCCGTCCTTCGCCGCCTCGGATCTGCTTCCCCTCCGCCGACATACGGCCACGGCAACATAGTCAACAATTTGGCTATGGGTTCGTCCAAGCATGCACCCTCCAGAACATCGGTTTCCCCGGTAAAAACAAGAAGATCGGCGCGACATGTGGGGGTGACCACACCGGCAACCGAAAAAGGTACTCCTCTTCCCTTATTCGTGCAAATCTTACGTCTCTGCTTGCACGGTATTCATCCCACAGAAGACACTAGTTGACCGCTTCTTCTTGATACTAGATGTTCCTAGTAACTCGCGATGCACAAGGTTTCTCCTCATATACTATTTCACCTTAGCTAGAGGTCCGTCACCCCCCTGAATTTCAATTTCTGGCCACTTGATTCCCAATTAATGGAAGCATTCCCCGGCGTAACAGGCGCTAGTACGCCTATTACGCCGGGGAAGCAGCGCCTTGGTGTTTATCATAGAGGCGTGTGCGGCCTAGAGCTACTGGCGTCCGATCTGGAGGTCGGCCGGGATTAAAGGGATGGCCTGGGGGCGCTGCCAAGCACGGCGGTGGTGTGAGGTCGATGGGAGGGCGGGGCGGCGGAGGCAGGGGTCTGGGCCGGTGGTCGCTGGCGGTTCGAGAAAGATTGTCAACAGTGACTGGCGGGAGGTAGACGAAGGCCATCTGCCCGTTCCTTATAGATCGGACGGTTCATTAAAAAAATCGACTGGCCTATTTATTTTTTCAGTCGACTGTTATCTTAGATATGACCACATGTGGTGGTGTGCTGGAGGAGTACCTGCATTTCCTGTGCTCATATATTACAAAATCATACGGAGTAGAATCTAATTTTGTTTGCCATGCAATGTTGTAGAGCTATCATATGTCTCCTGTCATTTATTTTTCAGCCACCTACTATCTGCTACTTTTACAGTGCACTAGTTCTACACACACTTCACCCTTACTCTCACTGTTGTGTTTTTATGCAAGGGTAGTTCAGACTCTGCTGCCAGGAGAGAAGCCAAAAAGAAAAGAGATAAGTCGCTCCAGCTTGTTGTGCGGCTAGGCAAGACACATTACAACGCTTTAATGGGTGCAGTGTCAGCAGATGGAGACGGGGAACATAGCTCTGGAGTTGATGACCTCGCTCGCAATGAACCACCATCCCAGGTACTTGCTTTAACTTCGCGGTGTCATATGTGGTTGCATGTTCCATATGGTGTCTAGCTTGTATTCGAAAGGCCGAAGTCGATAAGATAAGGAAAGATATTTTTTTACATGAACCACCATCCTGTGAGCACCAGAAGACAAATAGCTAGTCAGGGCACTGGCCGAGCCAGTGACAAGCCCAGCAAAGATAGGCATCACCTGGAAGCCAACTAAAAAGCTGCGATGGTGGCAAAGCAGCCCGCCTCCCACCAGGCTCTCAGGTCCTAGATGATCATGCTCACCACTCCAGCCGGATGTCTAGCTTGCATTGCTTCCAATTTGGTTAAATTGCATCTGCTTAGCTTACACATTATACCTTTGAATATGACATGCCTTTCTGTTTTTGGTACATACTAGTACATCTGTGTATTAACCATGTTCTTACATCAAACTAATGTTCTTGTGTATCCCTCATCAATCACTTATGACGAGGCAGGCAGGCAAGGGGACTACTCCTCATTTAAAGAATGCAGAGTCAGCCTCCCGACATGATTCTCAAGAAACCGAAATGCTACATGAAGATAGTGAACGTAGCTCTGTAGTTGATTACAGCATTTCCCCTACACTAGCATCGCAGGTGCTTGCTCTAACTTGGCAGCGTGATATGTGGTTGGATGTTGCATATGGTGTCTAGATTGTAATTCTTCCAATCTGGTTAAACTGCATGTGCTAGTCTGCTTAGCTTATACATTATACCTGTTAATGTGACATGCCTTCCTGTATTTAGTACATAGTACATCTATCTATTAAGCATGTCCTTACATAAAACTATTGTTTTTTTGTATCCCGCATCAATCAACATGACGAGACACCTTTAGTATATGCAGTGCGATATTAGTTGCATCTTTCATATGATTTATAGCATGCGCCGCTTCTAATTTGTTGAAATTCCATTTATGATGGGACGCTTTTAACTTGGCAGATTCATATTGGTTGCATCTTTCATGTGGTGTCTAGCTTGCATTGCTTCTTATTTGCTGGAATGGTTTCTGCTTAGCTTACATAAACAGTTGTGAACATGCCATGCCGTCCTGTTTTTCATACATATTCCATCCTGGTATTATGTGTTTGCCTTACATCAAAGTAGTGATTGTCAGTATCATGCATGAATGAGTTCTGAAGAGACAATTTTATTGCTTTTTCTTGTCGGTTTTACTTGACAATTCAAAATCAATAAAGCGGAAGGAAGTTAGCAAGGCAGCGGATAAAGGTGCTCCTTTCGAACGGAGGGCCTCTACAGTTTCTAGTACTCCACACCCCCAAGATGATTTCCAAGACAACACATGCATAGACACTCAACAAAGCTGTGTTTATGATGAGCACGTCTCCCCTAGTGCAGCATCACCGGTGCTCCCTCTAACTTGGCACTGTTATATGTGGTTGCATGTTATGTGTGATGTCTAGCTTGTATTGCTTCTAATTTTGTTGAATTCCATCTGCTTACTTTACACATTATACTTGAGTAAGACACGTGTTCCTGTTTCTAGAACATACAATATCTGTCTATCACACCATGTTCTTACATCATATTACTACTGTTGTGTAACCTGCAACAATCACTTATCATAAGACACGTTTGCCTTTGGAGTGTGATATAGGTTACATCTCACATTCTTTTCTAGCTTGTACTACTAATTTGTTGAAATGGCACTTATGACGAGACAGTTTTAACTTGGTAGAGTGATATTCGTTGCATCTTTCATATGGTGTTTAGCTTTCATTGCTTCTAATTTGTTTAAATGCCTTCTCCTTAGTTTACACATCATAAGTTGTGAATATGCAATGCTGTGAATATGCAATGGCACTAATGACGAGAGACCTCTAACATGGTAGTGTGATGTTTTTTGCATCTTGCATATGATTTATTTCTTGTACTGCTTCACATTTGTTTAAACGCCATTTATGATGAGACACTGTTAAGTTGGCAAAGTGATATTTGTAGCATCTTTCATATGGTGTCTACCTTCCATTGCATTGCTTCTAATTTGGTGAAATGTCTTCTTCTTAGTTTACACATCATAGTTTTGGTTATCTCTTCCGTCCTATTTTTCATACATATTACATCCTCCTATCATGTGGTTGTCTAACATCAAAGTTCAGTTCGTCTGCATCACACATCAATTTGTTCTGAAGAACTAAATTGTTATTCGTTTTTCTTGTCGGCTTGACTTAACATGGCACAGAGAAAGAGGAAGAAACACAGAATGGCAGAGAATGAGAAGCGGATGAATACTGCAGATTCTGCTGGTACTGATGGTGCAATAGAAGGTCAAAGTCCAGCAGAAAATTCTACAAACACGACATCCCATGCTTCGAGTTGCAAAAAAAGACAAACAGAAACAAATAGCTGCCACCAAACAAGCAGAGACAACCCTAGTTCTTGCAACACCTACCACAGTACTACCAGCTGCACGATGTACTCGTGCGTCAACTGAGCTAGCAGCACGTTCCCAAGCTCCCTTGCCACCTGACACTACTTCCCAAGCACTCTTGACACAAGACGAGTTGGCAATATCAGATGAACCTTGTGAGCTTCAACAGCAAGAAGGTAGTTGTCGGAGTCAAGTTACAGTTGCATGCTTCTTTATATGTAGTCTCACAGATTGATGTACACTAACACTTTCTATGTTTGTTGTTGGACTAGCACCTAGGCGCCAGAGGAAACAAACATCAGGGATAATGCTCGATAGGTTAACTAAATCTAGAGGAGGAAGATTGGAGATCCATTTTGAGGTAGGTTTAAAAAGGCCACGTGATGCTACAGAGTCAACCAAGTTAGTATCAGAGGCAGCGGTTGCTGTTAGGTGTCATGTACGTATCCTCCCAACATGGATTCAGTACAGGAATGAAAAAGACGAAACCCAGTTCAACACCTTCCTCGACCATTTATCTGTAAGTATGGTTATGTATGGAAACTAGTAATATCATCTTGCTCTGTCCAATACTTTCTAGGTTGCAGGTAATGAGACTCCCATAATTTTCAACAGATGAGGTACAAGTTGGATAGCCAAGATGATGCAACCAGACAAGCTTGCACCCATGTTTTCAAGTCTGCTCCGCGACAGTATCGGTATAACTTGAGGAAAACTCACTTTGAAGGCAAGGCTAATAGTGAACTTGCCCAAACATCTCCAGTGGAATATATATCTGATGAAGACTGGATAGGCCTCGTTAAACACTGGTCTGATCCGAAGTATTAGGTACATTATATATATGTCATCAGATCACATGTTGAAGTCCTATTTACGCATGTGCCATACAAATCTATCTTCTTGTAGGTGAACTGTTCAAAGAACAAGGCCAACCGTACGAAAGTAAAATTCCAACAGACGACAGGATCTCGTAGCTATGTTGCACACTGCGAGGCTCTTGTAATTAGCTGTTGTTTCACTCTTTTCGCTGTACCATATTATCATATCTATATTGACTTGTTCCAAATGCAGAGGAAAGCCCGCAAGGACCAAAAATTACTTGAACCAAATGATGTGGAAATCTTCAAGGACTGTCACACCAGCAAGAAGAAGGGCATGACTACACCAGTTAAAGCCGCTGTTGTAAGTCCTTAACCCTCATGCCTTTTAACTACTACTTACTCTGACTTGTGCCTTGAACTGCATGGTTTGCAGCCAATGTCTATTACTCTTTTCAATTTTATACACAATTGTCTTAGCGTATCATTGCACCTTTCAAGGTTTAAAAGAGAGGAGTAATGTTCCTTTCATCTTGACCCGTAATCTAGTTCCGTGCTGGACTTGCCCACACAACGTTACAATTGCCTGTTTGTCTGTTCTCAGTTGTTTTGTGATATGAATGACGTCATACTATGCTTACTGTATTATAAACTTCGTCTCTTCATCCTTAGCCCTCAGTACAATGTGAAGAAATAGACAATACATTAGCGATGGTACATGGTCATATGTTTGGAACCTGGTTTTATTATGTACTTTACAATAAAATACAACTAATATTTTACATGGGTTCACCAGAATAAGTTCTGTATATAGACCAAAGCTATTTTTTTGGTTTTGCTGCCTCCTTAATATCTTCTGTTCTGGTACTACTAATGTAAAACCTCAACTTTTCAGTGAGCTATGGAAAAAATGGTGGAACCGCCACCTTCTGAAGGTGGCGAGGCAACTATAACCGCAATGTCAGCTCTTGCTGCAGTGGGTCAGTACCTGTCCACTAACAGTGCCAAAAGCACGTTCCTGCGTAATACTGGGTTGGTTGTTAAGGCAATATCATCCAAACTGCCTCATGATCAAGATATGCAAGCTCAAAGCAATGGTGTATCTGCGCTCCAGACACAAGTCCATTCCCTAACAGAGACCCTTTGTGAAACAACGAGAAACATTGCTCAATGTCGTCAAGATATGCATGGTTTTGAAACGAGACTATCAGACATTTGCTATGTTGTTCAGGAGCCTAGGGAAGATGAAGGCGAGGGTTATGGTGCTCCATCGGACAATACAACATGAAAATGTAACAGTCAGGTCAAATGAACTGAGCTTTTGAACTTCTGGTGGTGCATTTATCTGCTAGACTGTTAAGTTTTATGCCAACCTTCCTTTTGTTATATAGTTGTAATTTGTTTTGGTGCGATACAAAATGTATTCTTAACGTGCAGCCACCGCCTGAAGAAAACAGCAAGCCATTTTTGTATAGTGTAGGGTGTTCCCTATATTTGCACTGGTGGCGATCTTTGATGCCGAGTGGATGTAATCTCTGCAATTGCCTTAATAGCCTAGCGTTAGTTTCGGCCTTATTTATTTCCTACTCTTCTTTTTCCCTGGTTTGCTAGTGGCCGCAACTACCATGGGCCATATACAGGCCATAGGATCCATGGGTCACCTATGGGCCGTCGATAAATGGGCCTGTAATCGGTGGGCCTCGGGCCATCGGATAAATGTGTCTACATGGGCCATAATCGGGCGTAATTGGTATCGGCCCAACACGGTAACAGGTTGTTAACAGGCCGTAGGATAGCAAAGGCTTAATTCTGTCACAGGCATAACGGGTCGTTAACGGGCCAGAATATAGGATGGGTTGGAAACGGGCAACGGTTAACAGGCCAGAAACGGGCCGTCTCTTGCCATGGGCCGATTTTGGCCCATTAGGGTAACAGGCCAGTAACGGGCCGACTCTTGCCATGGGCCGAATTTGGCCCATTAATGGAACAGGCCAGTAACGGTCCGAAAGTAATCGAGGGCCGAAAAGAAGCCATCAATAGGTTGAAAGCTAACACGAGCTGGAAACGGCCCATGTAAATCACGGGCCGTTAACGGGTATAAAGAAAATTACTGTTCATTGTGGGCAAGACTCACCGTGGGCCTGTAATGGGCCGAAAGATACGAAGGCCTCATATGGGACGAAAGACGTCGTGTGCCATACATGGGCCGAAAGTGAAATGGGCTGGTATTATATTCAACGGCCCACATGACGTTGTTGGGCCGATTTCCTTTAGGGCCTAACGGGCCGTGAGTTAACGGGCCGTAAAATGGGCTATTTGCAAAGAGACCATTAACAGGCTTTTCATGGGCCAGCCCATTAACTTTTGACCAAGTCAAACGGGCCAGCTTTGTAAGCTAACTGGGCCACTATTGGGCCGTGCCACGTGTCGACATATCATAGGCGCCTATCTGACCCACTGACGAGCTGACACGTGCTTCGTCCGGCCAATAAGAATTTTACACGTGGAAATTTCCCATTGGTCGGGGCTGTTAACGGGTTATCGGATCCAAAACCCGACCTGATAGCTTAACGGCGTTCCGTTACGGTGGATGCCACGTGTCGGTCACCCTTGACGAAAGCACTTCTGTGACGCGTGATTTAACATCATGGAAGCCGACACTTCCGTGATGATGATTTTGGTAATGTCATGGAACACTTCTACGACAGCACAGGTATGACTATCTTGATTCTGTCATAAATTTGTCATGGGTGTACATGCATGACAAAAAAGGCGACCTACTGTGACAAACACGTATCATCACGGAAGTGTATTTTTTTTCTAGTGATGGATGGCGCAACTGGCTCCGAATTGAGGCTCGGAGCGGCTGCCGGTGCGATCTCTTGAATACGGTCCGATGGTAGAGCTAAATCGTACTCATCGTGACCGCGTGGCGCACAAGGTAGGGCCTCGAATCCATCGAAGATCAAGTCTCCGCATATATCGGCCGTGTAATTTAAGCTTCCAAACCTGACCTGGTGGCCAGGGGCGTAACTTTCGATCTGCTCCAGATGGCCAAGCGATTTGGTCCGCAGTGCGAAGCCGCCGAACACAAAGATCTGTCCGGGGAGAAAAGTCTCACCTTGGACTGCATTGATATCGATGATACAAGGATCCATCAAGCCTAACAGCGACGACACAGAGGAACTCTCAATGAAAGCACCAATGTCGGTGTCAAAACCGGCAGATCTTGGGTAGGGGGTCTCGAACTGTGCGTCTAAGGCGGGTGGTAACAGGAGGCAGGGGACACGATGTTTTACCCAGGTTTGGGCCCTCTTGATGGAGGTAAAACCCTACGTCCTGCTTGATTTATTCTTGATGATATGAGTATTACAAGAGTTGATCTACCACAAGATCGGAGAGGCTAAACCCTAGAAGCTAGCCTATGGTATGATTGTATGTTGTCCTACGTACTAAAACCCTCCGGTTTATATAGACACCGGAAAGGGCTAGGGTTACACAAGGTTGGTTACAAAGGAGGAGATATACATATCCGTATTGCCTAGCTTGCCTTCCACGCCAAGTAGAGTCCCATCCGGACACGAGACAAAGTCTTCAATCTTGTATCTTCATATTCCAACAGTCCGGCCAAAGGATATAGTCCGGCTGTCCGGAGACCCCTAATCCCAGACTCCCTCAGTTATGTTTGGACACCAGAAAGGTTTCGAATAGGTTCGGGCATTTTCCTGAGTACCGGGGGTTACCGAAACCCCCCGGAGGGTTAATGGGCCTTCATGGGCCTTAGTGGAAGAGAGGAGGAGGCGGCCAGGTGGAGGCACCCCCCAAGCCCAATCCGAATTGGGGGGGGGGGCTTTCCTTCTCTCCCTCTTCCTCTTTCCTTCCCCTCCTAGTTGGACTAGGAAAGGGGGGAACCTACTCCTAGTAGGAGTAGGAATCCCCCCTTGGGGTGCCCCTTGAGGCCGACCCTCCTTCTCCTCCTCTCCTTTATATACGGGGGAGGGGCACCCCATGGACACACAAGTTGATTTCTTAGCCGCGTGCGATGCCCCCCTCCACAGATTTCCACCATGGTCATATTGTCGTAGTGCTTAGGCAAAGCCCTGCATTGGTAGTTTCATCATCACCGTCAACACGTCGTCGTGCTGACGAAACTCTCTCTCGGCCTCAGCTGGATCTGGAGTTCGAGGGACGCCATGCATTCGGTACTTGATCGGTTGGATCATGAAGATGTTCGACTACATCAACCGTGTTACTTAACGCTTCCGCTTTCAGTCTATGAGGGTACGTAGACACACTCTCCCCTCTTGTTGCTATGCATCTCCTAGATAGATCTTGCGTTATCGCGGGAATTCTTCTGAAATACTGTGTTCCCCAACAGTGGCATCCGACCCAGGTCTATGTGTAGATGTTATATGCACGAGTAGAACACAATGGAGTTGTGGACGTGGGTATATACATATTGCTTGCCGTCACTAGTTGTTTCTTGATTCCGCGGTATTGTTGGGTGAAGCGGCCCGGACCGACATTACATGACCGCGTTCATGAGACTGGTTCTACCGACGTGCTTTGCACACAGGTGACTGGCGGGTGTCTGTTTCTCCAACTTTAGTTGAATCGGATTCAATGAACAGTATTCTTTCTGAAGATCAAAAAGCAATCATTATATGATACGTCTCCAATGTATCTATAATTTATGAAGTATTCATGCTGTTATTTTACCATTCTTGGGTGTTTTACAATCATTTTATAGCAACTTTATATCATTTTTGGGACTAACCTATTGACCAAGCGCCCAGTGCCAGTTGCTGTTTTTTGCTTGTTTTTTACATCACAGAAAATCAATATTAAACGGAGTCCAAACACCATGAAACTTTTTGTGGATTTTTTATGGACCGGAAGAAACCCAATGGGCCAGAGCTGCACCTGGAGGTGCCCCGAAGGGGGCACAACCCACCAGGGCGCGCCAGGGCCCCCCTGGCGCGCCCAGGTGGGTTGTGCCCACCTCGGTGGCCTCCCGTACCCCTTCTTTGCACTATAAATTCCCAAATATTCCAAAACTCTTCGGGGTTAACCTAGATCAGAAGTTCCATCGCCGCATGGCTCCGTAGCCACCGAAAACCAATCTAGACCTGTTCTGGCACCCTGCCGGAGGGCGGAATCATCTCCGGTGGCCATCTTCATCATCCAGGCGGCCACCACGATGAAGAGGGAGTAGTCCACCCTCGGGGCTGAGGGTTTGTATGAGTAGCTATGTGTTTAATCTCTCTCTCTCTCGTGATCTATATCATGGGCTTTGTTAATATAGTCAGATCATATGATGTTTCTCCCCTCTATACTCTTGTTGTGATGAATTGAGTTTTTCCCTTTGAGATCTCGTAGTTATCGGATTGAATACTTTTATGGATTTGAGAATACTTGATATATGTCTTGCAATTGAATACTCATGGTGACAATGGGGTATCATATTGATTCACTTGATATATGTTTTGGCACTCAACATGCGGATTCCCACGGTGACATTGGGGTAATCTATGCACAGGGGTTGATGCACGTTCTTGTCCTTGTTTCTCCGGTAGAAATCTTGGGGCACTCTTGTAGTTATTTGTGTGGATTGAGTATTATGAATATGAATATACTTTGGTGTTATTCTAGTACGAACTCTAGGATAAATCGAACGGAAAAAATAGCTTTGCATTATTTTAGTATGAACTCTTAAATAGATCAAACGGAAAAAATAGCTTTGAGGTGGTTTAGTACCCTACAAACAATTCATATCTTTTGTTCTCCGCTCATAGGAACTTGGGAGTGATTCTTCGTTACACTTTGAGGGATAATCATATGATCCAACTATGTTAGCATTGTTGAGAGATTGCACGACCCTATGCCTCATTTTTAAGCATTGCAATACCGTTTTTGTGCCCGTTTACTATTTTCTACTTGGCTGTTTTTATTTATTCAGATTATAAAAAGATATCTCTACCATGAATATTACACTTTTATCACCATCTCTTCTCCGAACTATTGCACCTATACAATTTGCCATTGTATCGGGTGTGTTGGGGACACAAGAGATTGCTTGTATTTGGTTGCAGGCTCGTTTGAGAGTGACCATCTTCATCCTACACCTCTCACGGATTGATAAACCTTAGGTCATCCACTTGAGGGAAAATTGCTATTGTCCTACAGAACTCTGCGCTTGGAGGCCCAACAAGTGTCTACAAGAATAAAGTTGCATAGTAGACATCAAGCTCTTTTCTGGCGCCGTTTTTTGAGAGGTTAGGTAAGCGGCACTCACATCCTGTCAATGAAGCTCTTTTCTGGCGCCGTTGTCGGGGAGGTGAGTGCTTGAAGGTATATCTTTAGATCTTGCAATTGAATCTTTTAGTTTCTTGTTTTATCACTAGTTTGGTTTATAAAAGAAAACTACAAAAAATGGAGTTGAGGTTGCATCATATTATTGATCATCTTTATAATATCTTTCTTGAAAATGATGGTTCGGAAAATTGTGCTCAGTTGATAGAAGAAGAAGTCAATAAAATGCTTGGCATAAAATATTTGAATGATGAGCATGATTGCAATGTTATTAGTATGAATTCTTTGAATGTCCATGATGCTAATGATATGCAAATCCATAAGCTTGAGGATGCGATATTTGATGAATATTATATTTTTAGTCCCCCAAGTTTTGATGAGAAATTTATTATGATGATTGCATGCCTCCTATATATGATGATTATGGTGATGACATGTATGCTATATTGAATAATTATAAAAATGAAACTTGTCATCATGATTTTAATTTCCAATCACATGAGAGTTATTTTGTTGAGTTTGCACCCACAACTATTGATGAGAATAAATTTGCTTATGTAGAGAGTGAAAAAATTTCTATGCTTATGCATCATGAAAAGAATGCTTTATGTGATAGTTATATTGTTGAATTCATTTATAATGCTACTGAAAATTATTATGAGGGAGGAACATATGCTTGTAGGTATTGCAATAATATCAAGTTTCCTCTCCATGTGTTGAATTTTTTGAAGTTTTGCTTGTTTTGCCTTCCTATGCTAGTTGATTCTTATTCCCATAAGTTGTTTGCTCACAAAATCCCTATGCTGAGGAAGTGGGTTAGGCTTAAATGTGCTAGTCATATGCTTCATGATGCTCTCTTTACATTTCAATTTTTATCTTTTATGCGAGCGTCATTGAAATCATCATGCATAGCTTAAAAGGCATAAAAGAAAAGCGCTTCTTGGGAGACAACCCAATACTTTTACCTACTGTTTTTGCGTGTTCACATGCTTATGCTACTGTAGTAATAATGTTTTATTGCTTTTGTTTCAATAAAGTGCCAAGTAAATCCTTTAGGATCTTGATTAGGTGATAGTTGCTTTGATCTTGCTGAAAAGCAGAAACTTTTGCGCTCAAGAAAATAATTTTCGTTTTAAAAAAAACGTGATAAAATGCTGATTCTTTTTGCAGAAGATTAATAGACTAATTTCTCAGGTTTTCCTAATTGTTCAGAATGTTTGGAGTAGCAGAAGTATGGTTTGAGTACAGATTACTACAGACTGTTCTGTTTTTGACTGATTCTGTTTTCAATGCATAGTTTGCTTGTTTTCTAGTTTCTATGGCTTATATTGCTCAATATAAATTATGGAAATGATATGATACAGTAGGCATTGTGTGAGAACAATTATGAATCTTGTCTTTTGCAGTACCAAAAGTGGAATGCTTTGCTCTTTATCACACTAACCTATCTCACAAAGTTCCGTTAAGTTTTGTGTGATTGAAGTTTTCAAGTTTTGGGTGAGATTTCGATATAAGGAGAATAAGGAGTGACAAGAACCTAAGCTTGGGGATGCCCAAGGCACCCCAAGGTAATATTCAAGGAACATCCAAGCAACTAATCTTGGGGATGCCCCGGAAGGCATCCCCTCTTTCGTCTCCAAAATTATCGGTAACCTCACTTGGAACTATGCTTTCATTCATCACATGATATGAGTTTTGCTTGGAGCATCCATTTATTTTGTTAGGATTTTCTTGCTGTTATTTATAATAATGTTTTTCATCTTTTATTTCAATAAAAGTGGCAATGATAGCCTTTGCAATGCTTATTTTGCAAGTATACATGTTGCTGTTTGAAAACAGAAAGTTTACCGATGTTGCAAAAATTCCCTAGAAAATTCAGAATGTGATAAAATGTTGAAACTTTTTGAAAAATGATCTCTGGTAAATTTTCTGCAGTGTGGTAAATTTTCATAATGTTTGGAGTTGAATAAGTATTGATACTCTTGCATTCTTTACAGACTGTACTGTTTTGGCATATTGCTATTATGTTTGCATATGTTTGCTTGTTTAATGATTATATTTGAGGATAGGAGTATTAAATATGCAGAGGCATTTAGTATGCAATGTTGAATAATAATTTTAGTGATTTGATACAGTATAGAATTATTAAGTTTTTGCATTGGTTTATACTAACTTATCTCACGAGTCCTTGTTGAGGTTTGTGTGGATGAAGCTTTTGAGATTTAAAAAACCGTGATATGAGAAGAATTAAGGAGACACAAAAGCTCAAGCTTGGGGATGCACAAGGCACCCCAAGATAATATTTCAAGAAGTCTCAGGCATCTAAGCTTGTGGATGCCCTGGTAGGCATCCCACCTTTCTTCTCCAACAATTATCGTTTAGTACTGGTTGAGCCTAAGTTTTGCTTCTTCACATGATGTGTGCTATCCTTGGATTTTAATTTTATTTTGTTTTTGCTTGTTGTTTTAATAAAGTGCTTAGATCTGATTTTTTTTAAATAAAATAGAGTCCTCCAATAATTGCCAGGGAGGCTAGGTAAGCGGCATTCACATCCCGTCAATGAAGCTCTTTTCTATGGAATTGCTCTAGTGCTTCACTTATATCTTTTTGAGCATGGTGTGCTTTAGTATTTTTGAAGAAACTCTCTCTTGCTTCACTTAAATTAATTTGAGAGAAATAAATATTATGCTCATGATCTTCATTTGTATCTTTTTGGAGTAGCTTGTCATTTACTCTTGTGCTTCACCAATATCCTATGAGTAAATTGTTGAATAAATTGAATGTCATGAAGTTGAAATAAAATCATGTCTAGTGGTAGCTTCACATTGGGTTTAGAAAGTGAAATCTTTCGAGGCTTGACAGTCACAATATTGGTCATACAAGCAATTCACAAATAATTAGTATAAGGAAGAGAACTTTCACATGCAGATACACTATCTTGGAAATCTTTTGTGATTGTGAGCCCCCATCAAAATATTATATGCCAAAATTGTGGGCATTGGACAAGGAAGACAACGTAATGGTTTATGTTTGTTCATATTCACACGTAAGTTACATTGTCATAGATCCTTCAACATGTGGTGCTTGCCCCCCATCTTTGCTAGCCAAAAATTCCGCACCAAGTAGAGATACTACTTGTGCATCCAAAAACCCTTAAACCCAAATCTTATTTTCAAGAGTCCACCATACCTACCTAAGGATTGAATAAGATCCTTCAAGTAAGTTTTCACTGGTGCAATAAGGCAATACAAATTGCTTCTAAAAGTGTTAGATCATTTAGTAAGAGAAAATTGAGCGTTGTACGAACTTGTGATGGCAAAGAATAAAAGCGACAGACTGCATAATAAAGGTTGCTATCATAAGGGGCAATATAACATGACGTTCTTTTGCACTAAGGGGTTGAGCATACAAACAAATAAGCGCATGACAACCTCTGCTTCCCTCTGCGAAGGGCCTATCTTTTACTTTTCAGTATTTACTTTTATGCAAAGAGTCAAAGTTTTTCTCTCTATTCCTTTTTATTTTTCTCTTTTGGCAAGCATCATGTGGTGAGGAAAGATCTAGGCACATATATCCAGTTGGGAGGCGAAATTATAAGCCCCTATCTTTCTATGTGTCCGGTTGAAACGTTTTGCTCATGTGTATGTGGTCAGTGTTAGCAATCATAGAAGACTATATGATGGTTGAGTATGTGGAGCTCTTACTTAAACTCTATTGAATAAGTTAAATTGCAATTGCTTGGTGACTAAGAACATAGGTTGTTGGGTTTCAAGAGAATTCATTGTTTGAACCTTAACATGTGAATTGGTTGCCACTATAACATAAGAAGTTTCATAAGAAAGAATTGATGTTATGATGCTAGGAAAAGTGGTTGAAATTATCATTGATCAAGCTTTTGCACTTTGCTAGCATTCACACTTCATAAATTATTTCTTTCATCATTTACCTACTCAAGGACGAGTAGGAATTAAGCTTGGGGATGCTGATACGTCTCCAACGTATCTATAATTTATGAAGTATTCATGCTATTATTTTACCATTCTGGGTGTTTTACAATCATTTTATAGCAACTTTATACCATTTTTAGGACTAACCTATTTACCCAGTGCCCAGTGCCAGTTGCTGTTTTTTGCTTCTTTTTTACATCGCAGAAAATCAATATTAAACGGAGTCCAAACACCATGAAACTTTTTTTGGATTTTTTATGGACCGGCAGGAACCCAATGGGCCATAGCTGCACTTGGGGGTGCCTCGAGGGGGGCACAACCCACCAGGGCGCGCCAGGGCCCCCTGGCGCGCTCAGGTGGGTTGTGCCCACCTCGGTGGCCTCCCGTACCCCTTCTTTGCACTATAAATTTCCAAATATTTTGAAACTCTTTGGAGTTAATCTAGATCAGAAGTTCCGCCGCCGCAGGGCTCCGTAGCCACCGAAAACCAATCTAGACCCGTTCCTGCACCCTGCTGGAGGGGGGAATCATCTCCGGTGGCCATCTTCATCATCCCGGCGGCCACCACGATGAAGAGGGAGTAGTCCACCCTCGGGGCTGAGGGTTTGTACGAGTAGCTATGTGTTTAATCTCTCTCTCTCGTGATCTATATCATGGCTTTGTTAATATAGTCGGATCATATGATGTTTCTCCCCTCTATACTCCTGTTGTGATGAATTGAGTTTTTCCCTTTGAGATCTCATTGTTATCAGATTGAATACTTCTATGGATTTGAGAACACTTGATATATTTCTTGCATTTGAATACTCGTGGTGACAATGGGGTATCGTATTGATTCACTTGATATATGTTTTGGCACTCAACTTGCGGATTCCCGCGGTGACATTGGGGTAATCTATGCATAGGGGTTGATGCACGTTCTTGTCCTTGTTTCTCCAGTAGAAATCTTGGGGCACTCTTGTAGTTCTTTGTGTGGATTGAGTATTATGAATATGAATATGCTTTGGTGTTATTCTAGTACAAACTCTAGGATAGATCAAACGGAAAAAAATAGCTTTGCGTTATTTTAGTATGAACTCTTGAATAGATCGAACGGAAAGAATAGCTTTGAGGTGGTTTAGTACCCTACAAACAATTCCTATCTTTTATTCTCCGCTAATAGGAACTTGGGAGTGATTCTTCGTTACACTTTGAGGGATAATCATATGATCCAACTATGTTAGCATTGTTGAGAGATTGCACTAGCGAAAGTACGGACCCTAGGCCTCATTTTTAAGCATTGGAATATTGTTTTTGTGCCTGTTTACTATTTGCTACCTTGCTGTTTTTATTTATTCAGATTATAAAAATATATGTCTACCATCAATATTACACTTTTATCATCATCTCTTCGCCGAACTAGTGCACCTATACAATTTTCCATTGTATTGCATGTGTTGGGGACACAAGAGATTGCTTGTATTTGGTTGCAGGGTCGTTTGAGAGAGACCATCTTCATCCTACACCTCTCACAGATTAATAAACCTTAGGTCATCCACTTGAGGGAAAAGTGCTACTGTCCTACAAAACTCTGCACTTGGAGGCCCGACACGTGTCTACAAGAATAAAGGTTCATAGTAGACATCACTATACCATGTTGTGGTTTTTATGCCATAGGTAAGAATGGTTCTTCTAAGCCCGTAGCAGCCACGTAAAACTTGCAACAACAAAGTAGAGGACGTCTAACTTGTTTTTGCAGGGCATATTGTGATGTGATATGGTCAAGACGTGATGAGATATAAATTGTTGTATGAGATGATCATGTTTTGTTAAAGTTATCAGCAATTGGCAGGAGCCTTATGGTTGTCTCTTTATTGCATAAGATGCAAGAGCTATATAATTGCTTTACTTTATCGGTATGCGATAGCAATAGTTACAAAAGCAATAGTTGGCGAGATGACCATGTGACGACACATTGATAGAGATCAAGATGATGGAGATCATGGTGTCATGTCGGTGACGATGGAGATCATGATGGTACTTTGGAGATGGAGATCAAAGGCACAAGATGATGATGGCCATATCATGTCACGTATTTTGATTGCATGTGATGTTTATATTTTATGCATCTTATTTTTCTTAGTACGACAGTAGCATTATGAGATGATCCCTTACTAAAATTTCAAGGTATAAGTATTCTCCCTGAGTATGCACCGTTGCGACAGTTCTTCGTGCTGAGACACCATGTGATGATCGGGTGTGATAAGCTCTACGTTCACATACAATGGGTGCAAGCCAGTTTTGCACAAGCAGAATACTCAGGTTAAACTTGACGAGCCTAGCGTATGCAGATATGGCCTTGGAACACTGAGACCGAAAGGTCTAGCGAGAATCATATAGTAGATATGATTAACATAGTGATGTTCACCATTGAAAACTTCTCCATCTCACGTGATGATCGGACATGGTTTAGTTGATATGGATCACGTGATCATTTAGATGACTAGAGGGATGTCTATCTAAGTGGGAGTTCTTAAGTAATATAATTAATTGAACTTAAATTCATCATGAACTTAGTCCTGATAGTATTTGCATATCTATGTTGTAGATCAATAGCTTGCGTATAGCTTCCCCGTTTTATTTATGATATGTTCTTAGAGAAAACTAAGTTGAAAGATAATAGTAGCAATGATGCGGACTAGGTCCGTGATCTGAGGATTGTCCTCATTGTTGCATAGAAGAATTATGTCCTTAATGCACCGCTAGGTGACAGACCTATTACAGGAGCAGATGCAGACGTTATGAACGTTTGACAAGCTCGGTATGATGACTACTTGATAGTTTAGTGCACCATACTTTATGGCTTAGAACCGGGACTTCAAAAATGTTCTGAACACCACGGAGCATATGAGATGTTCCAAGAGCTGAAATTGGTATTTCAGACTCATGCCTGTGTTAAGAGGTACGAGACCTCTAACAAGTACTTTGCCTACAAGATGGAGGAGAATAGCTCAGCTAGTGAGCATGTGCTTAGAATGTCTGAGTACTACAATCACTTGAATCAAGTGGGAGTTAATCTTCAAGATAAGATAGTGATTGACAGAATTCTCTAGTCACTATCACCAAGTTACTAGAACTTCGTGATGAACTATAATATGCAAGAGATAACGGAAACAATTCCCAAGCTCTTCGCGATGCTGAAATTGGCGAAGGTAGAAATCAAGAAAAAGAATCAAGTGTTGATGGTTGACAAGACCACTAGTTTCAAGTAAAAGGGCAAGGGAAAGAACGAGAACTTCAAGAAGAATGGAAAGCAAGTTGCTACTCCCGTGAAGAAGCTCAAAGCTAGACCTAATCCTGAAACTGAGTGCTTGTACTACAAAGGAATGGTCACTGGAAGCGGAACTACCCCAAATACTTGGCGGATAAGAAGTATGGCAAAGTGAACAAAAGTATATTTGATATACATGTTATTGATGTGTACTTTACTAGTGTTCATAGTAACCCCAGGGTATTTGATACCGGTTCAGTTGCTAAGGTTAGTAACTTGAAACAGGAGTTGCAAAATGAACAGAGACTAGTTAAGGGCAAGGTGATGATGTGTGTTGGAAATGATTGCAAGGTTGATAAGATCACCATCGCACACTCCTTTTACCTAAGGGATTAGTGTCGAACCTAAAATAAATGTTATTTGGTGTTTGCGTTGAGCATGAATATGATTGGATCATGTTTATTGCAATACGGTTATTCATTTAAGTCAAAGAATAATTGTTGTTCTGTTTACATGAATAAAACCTTCTATGGTCATACACTTAATATAAATGGTTTATTGAATCTCGATCGTAATGATACACATATTCATAATATTGATGCCAAAAGATGCAAAGTTGATAATTAGTGCAACATACTTGTGGCACTGCCGTTTAGGTCATATTGGTCTAAAGCGCATGAAGAAACTCCATGCAAATGGACTTTTGGAAGCACCTGATTATGAATCATTTGATGCTTGCGAACCATGCCTCATGGGCAAGATGACTAAGACTCCGTTCTCCGGAACAATGGAGCGAGCCACTGACTTATTGGAAATATTACATACCGATGTATGTGGTCCGATGAGTGTTGAGGCTCGCGGCGGGTATCGTTATTTTCTGACCTTCACAGATGATTCGAGCAGATATGAGTATATCTACTTAATGAAACACAAGTCTGAAACTTTTGAAAAGTTCCAAGAATTTCAGAGTGATGTGGAGAATCATCGTAACAAGAAAATAAAGTTTCTACGATCTGATCGTGGAGACGAAATATTTGAGTTACGAGTTTGGCCTTAAGTTGAAACAATGTCGAATATTTTCGCAACTCACGCCACCTGAAACACCACAGCGTAATGGTCTGTCCAAACGTCATAACTGTACTTTATTAGATATGGTGCAACCTATGATGTCACTACTACGGGATGCTTCTAACGCAACACTACGATCAGAGACCCTTCGAGAAACTGTGTGCGATGCAATAATCGCAAATGGTGGTGTATGAAAACCGTCAAAAATGTATAAAATGTTTGTGATGACGGATGCATCAAACCCGGTTCAGATTTTAGTTGCGTGTGCGATGAAGGGCATACGGTTGAGTTCAATTAACTGTTTGCGATGAGGAGGAACAGAAGAAACGGTCAGCCAGATGAAGGCGTGTGCGATACACAGCATACTGTTCACTCGGATGAACTGTTTGTGATTAGGAAACACAAAAGAAATGGGCAACCAGATGAAGGTGTGTGCGATATACAGCATACGGTTCACTCGGATGAAATGTTTGTGATTAGGCAACACAAAAGAAACGGTCAGCCAGATCAAGGTGTGTGCGATATATGCATGTGGTTCACTCGGCCCTTGTCGTCAGTGTATGACCTTTGTGGCAACCGTTCGCTCCCCAGGCGCCTCTTCGTGTACCGTGGCAACCGTTCACTGACTCTTCGCCTTTCCCTCTCGATTTGGAACTACTGTCGCACGCTAGCTCTTCCTCCCTCCTCCATTTGCCTTCACCCTTCCTTCTGCCATTATTTGATCGTCTTCTCCATGGAGGGAACAGGCTGGAAACGACCCCATTATTCTTGTCCTGATCTGAATGATGACGCGGTGGAGGAACTCATTGATCGGTGCGACATCATCACCTCGGCTAGCATGGCAGGTTCGTTCACGACCATTCTCGACTCAACTAATAAAATCATTACAAGGAACCCAAGGGTCCATGAGTGGTTTGATCTCCCCTATCTTCTTCGTCGTGACCCTGCTGACTGGCGCGGGGATGAGGGAAGCCTCGCCTTGTGTAAGTTCATGCCGCTTGATAATGATACATATGATGTTAAGATGCCATCGCTTGAGGGCAAGGCTTGGGCAGGCGCAAATGGAGATTGGGTTGTTTATATTAGGTACAACTGCGAGTGGGAACTTGTGAATGTGTACACTCGTCACCGGGTTCCACTTCCAAAAATCTCAGACGACTTCCCAGAGGTTGAGTACACTGGTATTCTACGTGAGTTCAAATATGATCATGCTGATTGTCGTCTACAGAAGATAGCAATTTGTCGAGTTCCTAACCACTCTTGGGGTTATAGGACTGCTTGTGTTGTCGCTATGTTCGACAAGCTTATTGCTGTCCTTCATAGTTCGACTTGATGGATATTACTCGAAAATCAGTTTCTATACACGGATGAGTACTGTGATGCAATTCAATACGAGGGTCTTGTGTTTGCTGCCACCACTCGTGGCACTATTTTTGCATGGAATCCTTATGATTTCGGTACGTTTGTCTTCCACCGTAATTACAATTGTTTTATCCACATGCATGCGGGTTAGCTAGTTTCCCTTTACTAATTAACATTCTTGTGTTTCAAAGGTCCTGTGAACATTCCACCACCTATACTTGAAAATTTTATTCACAAGCATGAGGACGAGCAGGACCCATATACTCAGTGGTGCCTAGCAACTTATTCCGATGGATCACCTCTACATGTCTGTATACAGGGCACTGCTGATGTTACTGAGGAAGCAAGTGTTGTCTCGTACGGTCGGACTCTCCAAACCTATTCCTACATCCGTTGCAGGGGATTCGGGATGGATACTAGTGTACTAGCGCCAACACCTTCTCCCTGGTTCGGTATTGAAAGTCTAGGAGGAAACTCGCTCTTCCTTGGACAAAACTATCCAATGATGGTGGAAGGTGATCTAGCTGCTGCTGACACAACGTTACTACCATTTATGAGAAGCAACTGTATCTATACCTCGGACATTACTATGCTTCCCCACTGTCCCAATATGGGTCCTCACATAGGCCGCTTCAGCCTCGATGATCAGTCATGCGTTGGTCTCAGATTGACAGTAGCTGGCCCTTCCCAGAGAATCACTTCTGGTTCAAAGCAAGCGTTTCCAACGCCGATGAGTGGTTGAGCTGAAGTTCATTTCATCGCTTTTGTTATTTGTTGTGTGAGAAAAACTTTACTAGAATGTTTTGTTGGAAATGATCTATAATCCAACATGTATCCTCGTTGTCGTTATGGGTTGATGACTTGTATGTAATCAATGGTACATTTGCATATGCGTCCATGAACTCACGCCTGCTAGTGGTGTCCATATGAACAGTGCTAGTGATTTTAGTTGCAAAAAATAGATAGTGCTAGTGATTTGTAGCTGCATGTTTTGACAAATCGCAGTGTTACAAGGTTGACAAATGGCAATGTTACTAGATAAACAAATGTCAATCTTTCCAGTTTGACAAATGGCAACATACCCAAAATGACAGATATGCAAATCTTACCCAATTGTTTGTACGTGGTTGCACACGAGTCATACAAAACAACCGTTTGCGTTGAAGGGATGCAGAAATCCTGCTCGGCACATTTTCCCTTGGCTTCCTGGGGAAGCTGTCGGTTTGCATACGGATGTTCTAACTAAAACGTTTCGATGAGTGTTATATATATATAAACCGTTGACGTTTTTTTCAAAAGAAAATCGTTTGATAAGTCTGTACATTAAGAGATAAAAATGCAAGTTCGTTCAAACCCTATCTTTCATTCAGTCACACTGCGAATTTATATTCATATGATCAAGAATTTGAGATACAGTATTAAACCCCAAAAAATATATTTCTGACGGCGGCGGAGGCAGGGTGTCGCGCCGTCGTTGTCGTTGTCATCCTTCGGGACGCCGTTGTTGAAGTCTTCAAGGCAGCACAAAATGTTCTTCACTTGTAAATCAAACATCATGTCATCGCGCGACCGACAGGCGGGGCGCGAGAGGACGGAAACTGGCGCTGCTGAGAGGTAGCGATCGACGGCAGCGTCCCATGCCATTGAGGGGGGCGCACGCACGGGCACGGGCGCGGCGGGTGCAGCCAAGCGCATGGGGACCGACGCCGTGGTGGGTGGAGGGGCGCGCACGGACGCGGCGGGTGCAGCCAAATGCACGGGGGGCGGCGCCACGGTGGGTGGAGGGGCGTGCATGGGCACGGGCGCTGGCGCTGGCATGTACACGAGCTCGCGCGGGTCCACGGAGACCTCGCTGACGTCCGTGGCTTCCAGCTCTGCGATAGTGCTCGGAGACCAGCCCGTCAATGCTACAGGGATGGTCGCTGGCGTGGGCGCGGGGATGGGAGCTAGGACGGGAGTGGGGGGAGCAACCGCCGCGGTCAGCTCGTTCTGGGCCATGTCCATGAGGCCCCATTCCTCCTTATTTTCTGTCTCTTGTGGCTCGGAGTCGACTTCACCAAACTTGAAGACTAGTGGCAGATGATCATTCTACGCCATGGCGTTGATGGAGGTTGATACGTCTCCAACGTATCTATAATTTTTGATTACTCCATGCTATATTATCTACTGTTTTGAATGTTTATGGGCTTTATTATCCACTTTTATATTATTTTTGGGACTAACCTATTAACTAGAGGCCTAGCCCAGATTTGTTGTTTTATGCCTATTTCAGCGTTTCGAAGAAAAGGAATATCAAACGGAGTCGAAAGGGAACGAAATCAACTGGAGAAGTTATTTTTGGAAGGAAACCTACCGGATAGACTTGGACCCTACGTCAGAAGACGAAGGAGGAGCTCACGAGGGTAGGGGCGCGTCCCCCTGCCTCGTGCCCCCCCCCTTCGGTCCACCGACGTACCTCCTGCACCCATATATACCTACGTAACCTAAAACTTCCAGAACGCACAATAGATCGGGAGTTCCGCCCCCAGAAGCCTCCGTAGACACCAAAAACCAATCTAGACCCTTTCCGGCACCCTGCTGGAGGGGGCAATCCTTCTCCGGTGGCCATCTTCATCATCCTGGTGCTCTCCATGACGAGGAGGGAGTAGTTCTCTCTCGGGGCTGAGGGTATGTACCAGTAGCTATGTGTTTGATCTCTCTCTCTCGTTTTCTTGATTTGGCATGATATTGATGTATCGCGAGCTTTGCTATTATAGTTGGATCTTATGTTTCTCCTCCCCCTCTTCTCTCTTGTAATGAATCGAGTTTCCCCTTTGAAGTAATCTTATCAGATTGAGTCTTTAAAGACTTGAGAACACTTGATGTATGTCTTGCCGTGGATATCTGTGGTGACAATGGGATATCACGTGATTCACTTGATGTATGTTTTGGTGACCAACTTGCGGGTTCCGCCCATGAACCTATGCATATGGGGTTGGCACACATTTTCGTCGTGATTCTCCGGTAGAACTTTGGGGCACTCTTTGAGGTCCATTGTGTTGGTTGAATAGAAGAATCTGAGATTGTGTGACGCATATCGTATAATCATACCCACGGATACTTGAGGTGACATTGGAGTATCTAGGTGACATTAGGGTTTTGGTTGATTTGTGTCTTAAGGTGTTATTCTAGTACGAACTCTAGGGCTGTTTGTGACAATTATAGGAATAGCCCAATGGATTGATTGGAAAGAATAACTTTGAGGTGGTTTCGTACCCTACCATAATCTCTTCGTTCGTTCTCCACTATTAGTGACTTTGGAGTGACTCTTTGTTGCATGTTGAGGGATAGTTATGTGATCCAGTTATGTTAGTATTGTTGAGGGAACTTACAGTAGCGAAAGAATGAACCCTAGGCCTTGTTTCCTATCATTGCAATACCGTTTACGCTCACTTTTATCACTTGCTACCTTGCTGTTTTTATTATTTCAGATTACAAATACCTTTATCTACCATCCATATTGCACTTGTTTCACCATCTCTTCGCCGAACTAGTGCACGTATACAATTTACCATTGTATTGGGTGTGTTGGGGACACAAGAGACTCTTTGTTATTTGGTTGCAGGGTTGCTTGAGAGAGACCATCTTCATCCTACGCCTCCTACGGATTGATAAACCTTAGGTCATCCACTTGAGGGAAATTTGCTACTGTCCTACAAACCTCTGCACTTGGAGGCCCAACAACGTCTACAAGAAGAAGGTTGTGTAGTAGACATCAAGCTCTTTTCTGGCGCCATTGCCGGGGAGGTGAGAGCTTGAAGGTATATCTTTAGATCTTGCAATCGAGTCTTTTAGTTTCTTGTTTTATCACTAGTTTAGTTTATAAAAGAAAACTATAAAAAATGGAATTGAGTTTGTCTCATACGCTTCACCTTTTTAATATCTTTCATGAGTATGATGGAAAGGATAATTGTGCTCAAGTGCTAGAAGAAGAAATCTATAAAATGTTTGGCACTAAATATGTGAATGATGAGCATGATTGCAATGTTGTTTGTACGAATTCTTTGAATATCCATAATACTAATGATGATTGCACTAGTTATGATGAAAATGCCTCCTATAAACATGTCAATTTTTGTGGAGTAGACTGGGTTTGCAAGTACACACCAAATAGGGAAGATAGATATTGCAAGAGGCATAAGTACTTAGAAACCAAATTGTTGCAAGAAAGCCTAGATGAATGTGCTGAAAGATTCAATATTTTTCGTGCCCCTTGTGAACTTTGCAATGAACATGGTCATTTAAAGCTCCAATGCTGTTTGTTTCATGATCAAGGCGTGTCCAAACATTGTGATAATTTGATTACCCTTGAGCATCATAAAGATCTTAGCCTTCTTTTGGGTTATGAAGAAATAAAACGTATAACTGAGGGTATTCCAAAGTTTAATCTTGATAGAGTTCTTGATTTTGATCTAGAAAATATTTATATGTATTGTGCGGTGAATTGCATTGAAAATCCTTATATTGCCAATTACATAAAGAAAAGAAAACAAGTAGAAGATGAAGAGAATACTAATAAAAGGGAAGAGACCTCCCAATATCCTCCTATTATTTCTTATGATGAATCAGTAATGAGGAGGAGCCTCCTATTCAACCAATCTCATTAATAAGGAGCTCCAAAAAGAGGATTAAACCCACACATGATGTGGTGAAGAAGAATATAATAATTGCTATACTATTGGTGCTATCCATGCTATTAATGATGAGAGTGATTATGCTTATGATACGAAAAGGCCCAAGCTTGGGGAAGCTATGTTTGATGAGGATGACATATTTGAGAATATATTTGCTGCAATTAATGTTTGTCCCAAGCTTGGGGATGCTACGCTTAATGAAGATTATATTTTTAGTCTCCCAAGTTTTGATATGCAAATTCATAATGATAATAACATGCCTCCTACTTATGATAATTATTGTGATGATACATATGCTATAAAAAGTAGTGAGGATTATATTTATAAAACTTGTCATGATTATGGTTACCCCTTTTCTGAACATTACTCTTTTAATGTGGAAATAATTTATAATATTCAAGTCTCTTATGATACTCCCACTATCCCGAATGAGAAGAATTTTGCTTATTTGGAGAGTAGTAAATTTTCTATGCTTGTAGATCATGAAAGGAATGCTTTAGGTGATGGTTATATTGTTGAATTCATTCATGATGCTACTGAAAATTATTATGAGCGAGGAATATATGCTTGTAGGAATTGCAGTAATATCAAGTTTCCTCTCTATGTGCTTAAAATCTTGAAGTTATGCTTGTTTTACCTTCCTATGCAAGTTGATTATTGTTCCCATAAGTTGTTTGCTCACAAAATCCCTATGCATAGGAAGTGGGTTAGACTTAAATGTGCTAGTCATATTCTTCATGATGCTCTATTTATGTTTCAATTCTTATCTTTTATGTGAGCATCGTTGAAATCATCATGCCTAGCTAGGGGCGTTAAACGATAGCGCTTGTTGGGAGGCAACCCAATTTTATTTTAGTTCCTTGTTTTTTGTTCCTGTTTATTAATAAATAATTCATCTAGCCTCTGTTTAGATGTGGTTTTATGCTTTTAATTAGTATTTGTGCCAAGTAGAACCTTTGGGAAGTCTTGGGGAAAGTCTTGTTGATCATGCTGTCAAAAACAGAAACTTTAGCGCTCACGAGAATTGCTGCCATTTTTATTAAGAGAGTGATATTTAGTTAATTCTTTTTGAAGATGATTAATATATAAATTCCTCAGGTCCAGAAATTTATTTTAGAATTTTATGAGTTCCAGAAGTATACGTTTGATCCAGATTACTACAGATTGTTCTGTTTTTGACAGATTCTGTTTTTCGTGTGTTGTTTGCTTATTTTGATGAATCTATGGCTAGTAAAATAGTTTATAAACCATATATAAGTTGGAATACAGTAGGGTTAACACCAATATAAATAAATAATGAGTTCATTACAGTACCTTGAAGTGGTGATTTACTTTCTTATACTAACGAAGCTTACGAGTTTTCTACTTTAAGTTTTGTGTTGTGAAGTTTTCAAGTTTTGGGTAAAGATTTGATGGACTGTGGAATAAGGAGTGGCAAGAGCCTAATATTGGGGATTCCCAAGGCACCCCAAGGTAATATTCAAGGATAACCAAGCGTCTAAGATTGGGGATGCCCCGGGTGGCATCCCCTCTTTCGTCTTTGTTCATCGGTAAGTTTACTTGGAGTTATAATTTTATTCATCACATGATATGTGTTTTGCTTGGAGCGTCATGTCATTTTCTTTTGCTTTGCTTGCTGTTTGAATAAAATACGAAGATCTGAAATTATTAAATGTTAGAGAGTCTTCACATAGTTGCATAATTATTCGACTACTCATTGATCTTCACTTATATCTTTCGGAGTAGTTTGTTGTTTGCTCTAGTGCTTCACTTATATCTTTTAGAGCATGGTGGTAGTTTTATTTTGAAGAAATAGATGAACTCTCATGCTTCACTTATATTATTTTGAGAGTCTTAATAGCATGGTAATTTACTAAAATCCTAATATGCTAGGTATTCAAGAATAATAAAATTCTCTTATGAGTGTGTTGAATACTATGAGAAGTTTGATACTTGATGATTGTTTTGAGATATGAGGATGGTAATATTAGAGTCATGCTAGTTGAGTAGTTGTGAATTTGAAAAATACTTGTGTTGAAGTTTGTCATTCCCGTAGCATGCACGTATGGTGAACCGTTATGTGATGAAATCGGCGCATGATTTATTTATTGATTGTCTTCCTTATGAGTGGCGGTCGGGGACGAGCGATGATCTTTTCCTACCAATCTATCCCCCTAGGAGCATGCACGTAGTACTTTGTTTCGATAACTAATAGATTTTTGCAATAAGTATGTGAGTTCTTTATGACTAACGTTGAGTCCATGGATTATACGCACTCTCACCCTTCCACCATTGCTAGCCTCTCTAGTACTGCGCAACTTTCGCCGGTACCATAAACCCACCATATACCTTCCTCAAAACAGCCACCATACCTACCTATCATGGCATTTCCATAGCCATTCCGAGATATATTGCCATGCAACTTTCCACCATTCCGTTTATTATGACACGCTCCATCATTGTCATATTGCTTTGCATGATCATGTAGTTGACATTGTATTTGTGGCAAAGCCACCCTTCATAATTCTTTCACACATGTCACTCATGCATCATCGCACATCCCGGTACACCGCCGGAGGCATTCATATAGAGTCATACTTTGTTCTAGTATCGAGTTGTAATCATTGAGTTGTAAATAAATAGAAGTGTGATGATCATCATTAATAGAGAATTGTCCCAAAAAAAGGCCAAATAAAAAAAGAAAGGCCAAAAAAGGAAAGGCCAAATAAAAAAAGAAAGGCCAAATAAAAAAAGGAAAGGCCAAATAAAAAAAGGCCAAAAAAGGGGGCAATGCTACTATCCTTTTTCCACACTTGTGCTTCAAAGTAGCACCATGTTCTTCATATAGAGAGTCTCTCATGTTATCACTTTCATATACTAGTGGGAATTTTCATTATATAACTTGGCTTGTATATTCCAATGATGGGCTTCCTCAAAATGCCCTAGGTCTTCGTGAGCAAGTGAGTTGGATGCACACCCACTAGTTTCTTTTGTTGAGCTTTCATACACTTATAGCTCTAGTGCATCCGTTGCATGGCAATCCCTACTCACTCACATTGATATCTATTGATGGGCATCTCCCTAGCCCGTTGATACGCCTAGTTGATGTGAGACTATCTTCTCCTTTTTGTCTTCTCCACAACCACCATTCTATTCCACCTATAGTGCTATATCCATGGCTCATGCTCATGTATTGCGTGAAGATTGAAAAAGTTTGAGAACATCAAAAGTATGAAACAATTGCTTGGCTTGTCACCGGGGTTGTGCATGATTTAAATATTTTGTGTGGTGAAGATAGAGCATAGCCAGACTATATGATTTTGTAGGCATAGCTTCCTTTGGCCATGTTATTTTGAGAAGACATGATTGCTTTGTTAGTATGCTTGAAGTATTATTATTTTTATGTCAAAATGATTTTTTGTCTAGAATCTTATGGATCTGAATATTCATACCACAATTAAGAAGAATTACATTGAAATTATGCCAAGTAGCACTCCGCATCAAAAATTCTGTTTTTATCATTTACCTACTCGAGGACGAGCAGGAATTAAGCTTGGGGATGCCTGATACGTCTCCAACGTATCTATAATTTTTGATTGCTCCATGCTATATTATCTACTGTTTTGAATGTTTATTGGCTTTATTATCCACTTTTATATTATTTTTGGGACTAACCTATTAACCGGAGGCCGAGCCCAGATTTGCTGTTTTATGCCTATTTCAGTGTTTTGAAGGAAAGGAATATCAAACGGAGTCGAAACGGAACGAAATCAACCGGAGAAGTTATTTTTGGAAGGAAACCTACCGGATAGACTTGGACCCTATGTCAGAAGATGAAGGAGGAGCTCACGAGGGTAGGGGCGCGCCCCCCTACCTCGTGGCCCCCCTTCGGTCCACCGACGTACCTCCTGCACCCATATATACCTACGTAACCTAAAACTTCTAGAACGCACAATAGATCGGGAGTTCCGCCGCCAGAAGCCTCCGTAGCCACCAAAAACCAATCTAGACCCTTTCCGGCACCCTGCCGGAGGGGGCAATCCTTCTCCGGTGGCCATCTTCATCATCTCGGTGCTCTCCATGACGAGGAGGGAGTAGTTCTCCCTCGGGGTTGAGGGTATGTACCAGTAGCTATGTGTTTGATCTCTCTCTCGTGTTCTTGATTTGGCACGATCTTGATGTATCGCGAGCTTTGCTATTATAGTTGGATCTTATGTTTCTCCTCCCCCTCTTCTCTCTTGTAATGAATCGAGTTTCCCCTTTGAAGTAATCTTATCAGATTGAGTCTTTAAAGACTTGAGAACACTTGATGTATGTCTTGCCGTGGATATCTGTGGTGACAATGGGAGATCACACGATTCACTTGATGTATGTTTTGGTGACCAACTTGTGGGTTCCGCCCATGAACCTATGCATAGGGGTTGGCACACGTTTTCGTCGTGATTCTCCGGTAGAACTTTGGGGCACTCTTTGAGGTCCTTTGTGTTGGTTGAATAGATGAATATGAGATTGTGTGATGCATATCGTATAATCATACCCACGGATACTTGAGGTGAGATTGGAGTATCTAGTTGACATTAGGGTTTTGGTTGATTTGTGTCTGAAGGTGTTATTCTAGTACAAACTCTAGGGCTGTTTGTGACAATTATAGGAATGGCCCAATGGATTGATTGGAAAGAATAACTTTGAGGTGGTTTCGTACCGTACCATAATCTCTTCGTTCATTCTCCGCTATTAGTGACTTTGGAGTGACTCTTTGTTGCATGTTGAGGGATAGTTATGTGATCCAATTATGTTATTATTGTTGAGGGAACTTACACTAGCGAAAGTATGAACCCTAGGCCTTGTTTCCTATCATTGCAATACCGTTTACGCTCACTTTTATCACTTGATGCCTTGCTGTTTTTATTATTTCAGATTACAAATACCTTTATCTACCATCCATATTGCACTTGTTTCACCATCTCTTCGCCGAACTAGTGCACCTATACAATTTACCATTGTATTGGGTGTGTTGGGGACACAAGAGACTCTTTGTTATTTGGTTGCAGGGTTGCTTGAGAGAGACCACCTTCATCCTACGCCTCCTACGGATTGATAAACCTTAGGTCATCCACTTGAGGGAAATTTGCTACTGTCCTACAAACCTCTGCACTTGGAGCCCCAACAACGTCTACAAGAAGAAGGTTGTGTAGTAGACACCAGAGGTCTGCAGGGGGGGAGGGGGGGATGGGAGGCGAACAGTAAGGCCGCCCGTATTAAATAGCGGCTCGGGCACCATTGATGGAGAGGAAGGCGGGCAGCCATGGAAGTCAAAGGGCTCGCTTCCTAGTGAGCTCGCGCAGCGTACAGCTCGCATGCTTCCCGGCGAGCCTGCACATTGGAGGACAGCTTGCACACCTCTCGGTCAGTCTGCGCACCGGACTGCGCTCGCACGCCTCCCGTTCAGTCATGGTCAAGCAGCTGTCCGCACGGCACCTCCTACAACCATTAAAACCAAGACACGTGGCGTCAGGTGAATGGTTAACAGAATGCACACGGTTTGAATTATTCAAACGTTTGAGATATTAAAGTGGCAGCTATTTTTCCAAAATGCCTTTGTTGGCTGTCATTATTTGAGTGCACCTTCTCTCAAAATGGACACGAAAAATACCACATCATGTTGGGTGCCATTCCATGATAGCATGCCAGTTTCATGAATTCCAGACGAGTTTTGGATTTACTAGAATTTAAAAACCAGGCATCTCAATGTTTTGCCGGCAATCAACGGTGCCCTGGTGTTTGAAATTCATTCCCATTTCTTGCATGGGACATAAGCATGCACCCAAGGACACATATTTGATATTTCAATCAATTTATATGCACTAGAGCATGTGCATGTAGTTCAAATTTGAATTATGCACATAAATGCATTGAAAACTCAGTTGATGCATAAAAATGTCCAAAATAACCCCGAAAAATCACAAAAATTGACACAACACTCCTCTTGTTCTATGTTGACACGAGAAATTTTTTGAAAGCAATAAGAGGCAATGGGTATCGTTTCATCCCCAAAGGTGGGACATTCATCATGCTTGTTGTGAGAAGCTCTGGTTTGTGAGAAGCATATACCCGAACCTGCCCCAAATGGGACAAATTTTTTAACACGGCATGTTGATGCCGCTCCATCATAGCATGCCAAGTTTCATGAATTTCAGACGAGTTTTGGATTTACTAGAATTTAGAAACCAGGTATCTCAATGTTTTGCCGGCAATCAACAGTGCCCTGGTGTTTGAATTTCATTCCCATCTTTTGCATGAGACCTAGAAATTCACCCAAGGACCCAGATTAGATTTTTCAACCAACCTTAGTGCATTGGAGCATTTGCTTTTAGTTCAAATTTGAATTATGCACATAAAATTCCTAGAAACCCCAGTTAATGCATAAAAATATCCAAACGAACCCCGAAAAATCACAAACATTGACACAACACTCCTGTTGTTCTATGTTGATACTAGAAAATTTTTGAAAGCAATAAGAGGCAATGGATATCGTTTCATCCCCAAAGGTGGCACGTTCCCTATCGAAACCATCATGCTTGTTGTGAGAAGCTCTGGTTTCTGAGAAGCTTATACCCGAACCTGCCCCAAATGGGACAAATTTTTTACCACGGCATGTTGATGCTGCTCCATGATTGCATGCCAAGTTTCATGAATTCCATACGAGTTTTGGATTTACTAGAATTTAAAAACCAGGCATCTCAACATTTTGCCGGCAATCAACAGTGCCCTGGTGTTTGAATTTCATTCCCATCTCTTGCATGAGACCTAGAAATTCACCCAAGGACACACATGTGATTTTTCAACCAACTTTAGTGCATTGGAGCATGTGTTTGTAGTTCAAATTTGAATTATGCACACAAAATGCCTAGAAAACCCAGTTAATGTATAAAAAGGCCAAACGAACCTCGAAAATTCCAAGATTGAACACAACACTCCTATTGTTCTATGTTGACACTAATTTTTTTTTGAAAGGAATAAGAGGCAACGGATATCGTCCCGTCACCAAAGGTGGTGCGTTCCATATCGAAACCATCATGCTTGTTGTGAGAAGCTCTGGTTTCTGAGAAGCTTATACCCGAACCTGCCCCAAATGGGACAAATTTTTTACCACGGCATGTTGATGCTGCTCCATGATTGCATGCCAAGTTTCATGAATTTCATACGAGTTTTGGATTTACTAGAATTTAAAAACCAGGCATCTCAACATTTTGCCGGCAATCAACAGTGCCCTGGTGTTTGAATTTCATTCCCATCTCTTGCATGAGACCTAGAAATTCACCCAAGGACACACATGTGATTTTTCAACCAACTTTAGTGCATTGGAGCATGTGTTTGTAGTTCAAATTTGAATTATGCACACAAAATGCCTAGAAAACCCAGTTAATGTATAAAAAGGCCAAACGAACCTCGAAAATTCCAAGATTGAACACAACACTCCTATTGTTCTATGTTGACACTAATTTTTTTTTGAAAGGAATAAGAGGCAACGGATATCGTCCCGTCACCAAAGGTGGTGCGTTCCATATCGAAACCATCATGCTTGTTGTGAGAAGCTCTGGTTTCTGAGAAGCTTATACCCGAACCTGCCCCAAATGGGACAAATTTTTTACCACGGCATGTTGATGCTGCTCCATGATTGCATGCCAAGTTTCATGAATTTCATACGAGTTTTGGATTTACTAGAATTTAAAAACCAGGCATCTCAACATTTTGCCGGCAATCAACAGTGCCCTGGTGTTTGAATTTCATTCCCATCTCTTGCATGAGACCTAGAAATTCACCCAAGGACACACATGTGATTTTTCAACCAACTTTAGTGCATTGGAGCATGTGTTTGTAGTTCAAATTTGAATTATGCACACAAAATGCCTAGAAAACCCAGTTAATGTATAAAAAGGCCAAACGAACCTCGAAAATTCCAAGATTGAACACAACACTCCTATTGTTCTATGTTGACACTAATTTTTTTTTGAAAGGAATAAGAGGCAACGGATATCGTCCCGTCACCAAAGGTGGTGCGTTCCATATCGAAACCATCATGCTTGTTGTGAGAAGCTCTGGTTTTGTGAGAAGCTTATACCCGAACCTGCCCCAAATGGGACAAAATTTTCACCACGACATGTTGATGCCGCTCCATGATAGCATGCTAAGTTTCATGAATTTCAGACGAGTTTTGGATTTACTAGAATTTAAAAACCAGGCATCTCAACATTTTGCCGGCAATCAACCATGCCATTGTGTTTGAATTTCATTCTGATCTCTTGCATGGGACCTAGAAATTCACCCAAGGACACACATGTGATTTTTCAACCAACTTTGGTGCATTGGAGCATGTGCTTGTAGTTTAAATTTTGTTCTATGCACATAAAATGCATAGAAAACCCAGTTAATGTATAAAAAAGGCCAAACGAACCCCAAAAAATTCCAAGATTGAACACAACACTCATGTTGTTCTATGTTGACACTAGAAATTTTTTGAAAGCAATAAGAGGCAACAGATATCGTCCCGTCCCCAAAGGTGGTACATTCCCTATCGAAACCATCATGCTTGTTGTGAGAAGCTCTGGTTTGTGAGAAGCTTATACCCAAACCTGCCCCAAATGGGACAAAATTTTCACCACGGCATGTTGATGCCGCTCCATGATAGCATGCCAAGTTTCATGAATTTCAGACGAGTTTTGGATTTACCAGAATTTAAAAATGAGGTATCTCAACGTTTTGCCGGCAATCAACAGTTCCCTGGTGTTTGAAATTCATTCCCATCTCTTGCATGGGACCTAGAAATTCACCCAAGGACACACATGTAATTTTTCAACCAACTTTAGTGCATTGGAGCATGTGCTTGTAGTTCAAATTTGAATTATGCACATAAAATGCCTAGAAAACCCAGTTAATGTATAAAAAGGCCAAACAAACACCGAAAAATCCATTCCCATTTCTTGCATGGGACCTAAACATGCACTGAAGGACACATATTTGATGTTTCAACAAATTTGTATGCACCGGAGCATGTGCATGAAGTTTAATTTTGAATTGTGCACCTGAAATGGCTAGAAAACTAGTTTAATATATGAAATGTCCAAACGAACCCTGAATAATTCCAATTCTTTTATGACACACACATAGTTGCATGTTCACTACATATAAAAGGTCTAACAATTCAAACAGCGTCCATTGCCGCTGTGACCCCATTTTGTAATTCAAATCAAGTAGATCCCACACAGTTTATTATCACCAACCGTGTGAGATGTAGTACAAAATATCTTCGAGCACCGTCGGTGTATAGTATGCTTATGGCTTATGCGAGAAGGTGTGTCGGCTACAGTCCACAGATGGTGTGTCAAGCACACTAGCTCGCTCCCCAAAAACTCCCGCCTCTGCATCCCTCGCAATATCGAAAATATCTACCGCCTGGAAGGTTTTAATGTTTGATAGCACACGATTAGTATGTGTGGACCGTGTGCGATGTCTATTACTCCCACTCTGCTTCAGTCCCTTGATTCAAATTTTCAATAGCCCTTACATTTTACTCCCGCCTCTGCATCCCACGCAATCTCAAAAATATCTGCTCGCCCTTGATCCAAATTTTTAGTAGCTCCTCCTTATTACTCCCGCCTAGTAAAACTTTCAGTTGTCACAGTATTTGCTTAAACACAACCTCCACTAACATAGACACACACAACCCTCGAAACCATTGGTAGGTCGCCGCCATCACCGGCGCCTCCATCCTCAACCTCTTCCTGTGTCCCAGGGACCTCGAGTAGACAATGGCCAAAAAGAGGTTTATCGCGGCCTTTTCGCCCGACGCCGGTGAGGTGGCCGCCGAGGTGTCCCTGTCGTCCTCCGCGGGCCAGATCCGCCGTCACTGGTCCCCCGATCTGCCCGCCGTCGCGCCCCTACGTCGGTTCAAGGACTTCCCCGTCCTCCCCCGGACCCGGCAGCTGACGAAGTCCTACCTCGGGGTCCGGCAGCGGCGGTGGGGGACGTGGGTCACCGAGATTACAGATCGAGAGACCCACACCCGTCGGTGGCTCGGTAGCTTCCACACGGCCGAGCACGCAGCCATGGAGTACGACCGTTGGCAGGTCCTCTACCACGGCGCGGCGGCTAGGCTCAATTTCCCCTTCGGCACACGTCCGGTCCACCTCATTCCGCTAGAGCAAGGGGTGTGAGCTCAGCTATGGTGCGGGAGGACTATGAGGCGTGGGAGCGCCTCGAGGCCGAGGCCGCCGACGAGGCCTACATGCAAGAGCTCCGCCGACAACACCCAGAGCTCGTGGAGGCGGAGCGGGTGATCTTTGTCGGCGCGGAGGGCGGCGAGGTTATCGCGCCCTTCTCCGATGACGAGGTCGAAGGCGGCAAGGACGGCGGCGCGGAGGGCGGCGAGGTTATCGTGCCCTTCTCCGATGACGAGGTCGAAGGCGGCGAGGACGGCGGCGCGGAGGGCGGCGAGGTTATTGCGCTCTCCTCTGATGACGAGGTCGAAGGCGGCGGTGACGGCAGCGCGGAGGGCGTCGAGGTGGGCCCCGAGGACAAGGAGATCGGCGTCTGTGAGTGGAGGAGTGCCTTCCCCAACGACCCCGACGACGGTACTAGCCCGAACCTGGCTTGCAGCACACCATACATGACGAGGAAGGATTGGCTCGACCTCTACTTCGACCGAAGGTAGTTTAAATTTATGTTTTATGTTCGGTTATGCAAAACTGTCTATGTTTATGTCTGGATGCATGCTACTTTCGGTTGAACCTGCTTTGAACTTGATCAAATTGAAGTTTACAACCTTAAGTTTAGGGGATCGACTAGAAATGACCAAAAGTTGCTGGAGTATATATATATATATATATATATATATATATATATATATATATCCACTAAGGGTTTTAGTCCTTTAACTTTTTAAGGATCGCCTAGAGATGTACTTATGACTTGTTTATTTCAGTTCTTCACAATGTGATGCTCTATATGTGCAACTATTTGTCGTGCAATTCAATTTCATCAATAACTATTTCAACAATACCACTATGAATTACAATATTTGGTTGCTGTTAAGGATATTGCAGTTAACATGCCTTTTTATTTTTCAATTATTGTTTAGCAACATGCATTGTACTGAATGACTAAATATGCAATCCCAAACTACATAGCAACGAGGAAGAGTGTTACCTTAATGTTCTGATGATGTCTAGATATACATTTAATAAAATCTTATATAATGGGATGGATGGAGTGGTGTACTACATCATTTTTTAATTGTTGTTTAGCTTCTAATTTTAACTTGGTGCTTTTAGGTACATATATCATTGCCAAAGATCCACACTTCAACCCTTTCTGTGTATGGGGCAATGAGATATTCATGAACCAGCATCAAGTGAGGTGCTACCTCTGGAGCACTGCGTTGGTTTTCCCTTGAAGAGGAAAGGGTGATGTAGCAAAGTAGCATAAGTATTTCCCTCAGTTTTTTAGAACCAAGGTATCAATACAGTAGGAGGCCACACATGAGTCCCTCGCACCTACACAAACAAATGAAATCCTAGCAACCAACGCAACAAAGGGGTTGTCAATCCCTTCACGGTCACTTACAAAAGTGACATCTGATAGATATGATAAGATAATATAATTGGTATTTTTATGATAAAGATGCAAAGTAAAGAAAGCAAAATAAACGGAAAAAGAAATAGCTTGTTGACGAAAGATTAATATGATGGAAAATAGACCCGAGGGCCATAGGTTTTACTAGTGGCTTCTCTCGGGAGCATAAGTATTACTGTGGGTAAACAAATTACTGTTGATCAATTGACAGAATTGAGCATAGTTATGAGAATATCTAGGTATGATCATGTATATAGGCATCACGTCCGAGACAACTAGACCGACTCCTGCCTGCATCTACTACTATTACTCCACACCTCGACCGCTATCCAGCATACATCTAGAGTATTAAGTTCAAAAGAACAGAGTAACGCTTTAAGCAAGATGACATGATGTAGAGGGATAAACTCATGCAATATGAAATAAACCCCATCTTGTTATCCTCGATGGCAACAATACAATACGTGCCTTGCTGCCCCTACTGTCACTGGGAAAGGACACTTCAAGATTGAACCCAAAGCTAAGCACTTCTCCCATTGCAAGAAAGATCAATCTGGTAGGCCAAACCAAACTGATAAATCGAAGAGACTTGCAAAGATAACCAATCATACATAAAAGAATTCAGAGAAGATTCAAATATTGTTCATAGATAAACTTGATCATAACCCCACAATTCATCGGTCTCAACAAACACACCGCAAAGAAGATTACATCGAATAGATCTCCACAAGAGAGGAGGAGAACTTTGTATTGAGATCCAAAAAGAGAGAAGAATCCATCTAGCTAATAACTATGGACCTGAAGGTCTGAAGTAAACTACTCACACTTCATCGAAGAGGCTATGGTGTTGATGTAGAAGCCCTCCGTGATCGATGCCCCCTCCGGCGGAGCTCTGGAAAAGGCCCCAAGATGGGATCCCACAGATACAGAAAGTTACGGCAGTGGAATTAGGGTTTTGGCTCCGTATCTGGTAGTTTGGGGGTACGTAGGTATATATAGGAGGAAGAAGTACGTCGGTGGAGCAACATGGCCCCCACGAGAGTGGAGGGCGTGCCTGGGGGTAGGCGCGCCCCTACCTCGTGCCCTCCTGGTTGCTTTCTTGATGTAGGGTTCAAGTCCTCTGGATCATGTTCGTTCCGAAAATCACGTTCCCGAAGGTTTCATTCCGTTTGGACTCCATTTGATATTCTTTTTCTGCGAAACTCTGAAATAGGCAAAAAAACAGCAATTCTGGGTTGGGCCTCTGGTTAATAGGTTTAGTCCCAAAAATAATATAAAAGTGTATAATAAATCCCAATAATGTCCAAAACAGGATATAATATAGCATGGAACAATAAAAAATTATAGATACGTTGGAGACGTATCAAGCATCCCCAAGCTTAATTCCTGCTCGTCCTCGAGTAGGTAATTGATAAAAATAGAATTTTTGATGTGGAATGCTACTTGACATAATTTCAATGTAATTCTCTTAATTGTGGTATGAATATTCAGATCCAAAAGATTCAAGACAAAAGTTTAATATTGACATAGAAATAATAATACTTCAAGTATAATAACTAAGCAATTATGTCTTCTCAAAATAACATAGCCAAAGAAAGTTATCCCTACAAAATCATATAGTCTGGCTATGCTCCATCTTCACCACACAAAGTATTTAAATCATGCACAACCCCGATGACAAGCCAAGCAATTGTTTCATACTTTTGGCATTCTCAAACTTTTTCAATCTTCACGCAATACATGAGCGTGAGCCATGGACATAGCACTATATGTGGAATAGAATGGTGGTTGTGGAGAAGACAAAAAGGGAGAAGATAGTCTCACATCAACTAGGCGTATCAACGGGCTATGGAGATGCCCATTAATAGATATCAATGTGAGTGAGTAGGGATTGCCATGCAACGGATGCACTAGAGCTATAAGTATATGAAAGCTCAACAGAAGGAACTAAGTGGGTGTGCATCCAACTCGCTTGCTCACGAAGACCTAGGGCATTTTGAGGAAGCCCATCATTGGAATATACAAGCCAAGTTCTATAATGAAAAATTCCCACTAGTATATGAAAGTGATATCATAGGAGACTCTCTATCATGAAGATCATGGTGCTACTTTGAAGCACAAGTGTGGTAAAAGGATAGTAACATTGTCCCTTCTCTCTCTTTTTCTCACTTTTTTTTGATTTGGGCCTTTTCTCTTTTTTTATGGCCTCTTTTTTTTATTTAGTCCGGAGTCTCATCCCGACTTGTGGGGGAATCATAGTCTCCATCATCCTTTCCTCACTTGGGACAACGCTCTAAAAATGATGATCATCACACTTTTATTTACTTACAAATCAACAATTAGAACTCAATACTTAGAACAAAATATGACTCTATGTGAATGCCTTCGGCGGTGTACCGGGATGTGCAATGAATCAAGAGTGACATGTATGAAAAGAATTATGAACAGTGGCTTTGCCACAAATACGATGTCAACTACATGATCATGCAAGCAATATGACAATGATGAAGCGTGTCATAATAACAGAACGGTGGAAAGTTGCATGGCAATATATCTCGGAATGGCTATGAAATGCCATGATAGGTAGGTATGGTGGCTGTTTTGAGGAAGGTATATGGTGGGTGTATGATACCGGCGAAAGGTGCGCGGTATTAGAGAGGCTAGCAATGGTGGAAGGGTGAGAGTGCGTATAATCCATGGACTCAATATTAGTCATAAAGAACTCACATATTTATTGCCAAAATCTATTAGTTATCGAAACAAAGTATTACACGCATGCTCCTAGGTGGATAGATTGGTAGGAAAAGACCATCGCTCGTCCCCGACTGCCACTCATAAGGAAGACAATCAATAAATAAATCATGCTCCGACTTCATCACATAACGGTTCACCATACGTGCATGCTACGGGAATCACAAACTTCAACACAAGAATTTCTCAAATTCAGAACTACTCAACTAGCACGACTCTAATATCACCATCTCCATATCTCAAAACAATTATCAAGTATCAAACTTCTCATAGTATTCAACACACTCATAAAATAAATCTTGAATGCCTAACATAATTAAAGCAAATTACCACGTTGTTTTGTAGGACTCTCAAATAATCTAAGTGAAGCATGAGAGAACAATAGTTTCTATAAAACAAATCCACCACCGTGCCCTAAAATATATAAGTGAAGCATTAGAGCAAAAACTATATAACTCAAAAGATATAAGTGAAGCACATAAAGTATTCTAACAATTTCCGAATCATGTGTGTGTCTCTCAAAAGGTGTGTACAACAAGGATGATTGTGGAAAACTAACAAATAAAGACTCAAACAATACAAGATGCTCCAAGCAAAACACATATCATGTGGTAAATAAAAATATAGCTCCAAGTAAAGTTACCGATGCAAGTAGACGGAAGAGGGGATGCCTTCCGGGGCCTCCCCAAGCTTGGGCTTTTAGGTGTCCTTAGATTATCTTGGGGTGCCATGGGCATCCCCAAGCTTAGTATATTGCCACTCCTTGTTCCATAATCCATCAAATCTTTCACCCAAAACTTGAAAACTTCACAACACAAAACTTAAAGTAGAAAATCTCGTGAGCTCCGTTAGCGAAAGAAAAGAAAACACCACTTCAAGGTACTGTAATTAACTCATTCTTTATTTATATTGGTGTTAAACCTACTGTATTACAACTTCTCTATGGTTTATAAACTATTTTACTAGCCATAGATTCATCAAAATAAGCAAGCAACACACGGAAAACAGAATCTGTCAAAAACAGAACAATCTGTAGTAATCTATAGCTAACAAATGTTCTGGAACCCCAAAAATTCTAAAATAAATTTCTGGACACGAGGAATTTATCTATTAATCATTTTCAAAAATAATTAACTAAATATCACTTTCCAAATAAAAATGGCAGCAATTCTCGTGAGCGCTAAAGTTTCTGTTTTTTACAGCAAGATTAAAAAGACTTTCCCCAAGTCTTCCCAACGGTTCTACTTGGCACAAACACTACTTAAACAAAAAAACACAACCAAAACAGAGTCTAGATAAATTATTTATTACTAAACAGTAGAAAAAAGCAGGAATAAAAATAAAATTGGGTTGCCTCCCAAGTCCCAACAAGCGCTATCGTTTAACGCCCCTAGCTAGGCATACAATTTGAACGATGCTCACATGAAAGACAAGAATTGAAGCACAAAGAGAGCATCATAAACACATGACAAACACATCTAAGTCTAAAATACTTCCTATGCATATGCATCTTATAGGAAAACAAATTATCAAGGCAAGCAAAGACTAGCATATGCAAGGAAGTGGAAAGAAACAATAGCAATCTCAACATAACGAGAGGTAATTTAGTAACATGAAAATTTCTACAACCATATTTTCCTCTCATAATAATTACATGTAGGATCATAAGAAAATTCAACAATATAGCTATAACAAAACATATTCTTAACAAGATCCACATGTATGCAAAGTTGACACTCTTCCAAAATAGTGGGATTAACATTAACTAAAGTCATGACCTCTCCAAACCCACTTTTACCAAAAACTTCATAAGATTGAACATTCTCCAAATATATGGGATCTAAAGTTGACACTCTTTCAAACCCACTTTCAATAATATTGCAAACACTAATATCAATCTCATATTCATCATGGAGCTTAAATAAATTTTCAAGATCAAAAGAAGAATCACCCCAATCATGATCATTGCAACAAATAGTAGTCATAGCAAAACTAGCATCCCCAAGCTCACAGTTTTGCATATCATTAACACAATTGACATTAAGAGAATTTATAATAACATTATTGCAATCATGCTTTTCACTGAAGGAACTATCAAGTATGGGTGCAATAGCAACGATCTCATGTTTAACATAAGGAACTATAGCAAATTCATCTTCATAAATATTGGCATCATGGCCATAAGAATAGCAAGCATCATGTTCATCAAGGGATATTTCAATCAAATCATCAGAATCATAATTATTTATAGATTCATGCATATCATTATTTTCTTCCGAAGCAACAGTCATTCTTTCGATAAATTCTTTGATATAGACATTATGAGCATAGTTTTCATAGCAATATTTAAGTATGTCAAAATTTTCAGATTCGTAGAGAGTAATATCATACTTTTCAATCGAAGAAGCAACTTCATAAGCACCCTTAAAAGCAACAAATTCTTCAGTTCGTTTGATATCGTAATAACTATAAACACCCTTTGCATAAGAAGATAAGATTTCAATATCATTAAACTCACATAGGTAGGGGAGGTGTTTTTTAGGGTTCTTAGAGCAACAAGTAAAATCACAAATTTCACAAAGATTCCAAGCATAACACAGCAATCTGTTTATTTGATTCCATAAGAGTCTCCCTTTTTCAGACAAACTGTGACGTACAAAATGAGCATGCTCATCTAAAGATTTCCCATCAACTAGGCTAGTTGAGGTTTCAGCACGAGCAGATAAGGATCAAAGATGATCTAAGTAGAAGACTTTAGGTGGATCCATATCAATAGATTTTTAGCAAGCAAAGATGCAAGCAAATAGAAGGCACATGGAAACACAAACAAGGATACATACGGGAAGAAGGCAAACAAAAGAAGAGGCAAATAAAACGGCAAGGGTGAAGTGGGGGAGAGGAAAACGAGAGGCAAATGGCAAATAATGTAATGCGGGAGATAAGGGTTTGTGATGGGTACTTGGTATGTTGACTTATGCGTAGACTCCCCGGCAACGGCGCCAGAAATCCTTCTTGCTACCTCTTGAGCACTGCGTTGGTTTTCCCTTGAACAGGAAATGGTGATGCAGCAAAGTAGCGTAAGTATTTCCCTCAGTTTTTGAGAACCAAGGTATCAATCTAGTAGGAGGCCACGCACGAGTCCCTCGCACCTACACAAACAAATAAAATCCTCGCAACCAACGCAATAAAGGGGTTGTCAATCCCTTCACGGTCACTTACGAAAGTGAGATCTGATAGATATGATAAGATAATATTTTTGGTATTTTTATGATAAAGATGAAAATTAAAGAAAGCAAAATAAACGGAAAAAGAAATAGCTTGTTGACGGAAGATTAATATGATGGAAAATAGACCCGGGGGGCATAGGTTTCACTAGTGGCTTCTCTCAAGAGCATAAGTATTACGGTGGGTAAACAAATTACTGTTGAGCAATTGACAGAATTGAACATAGTTATGAGAATATCTAGGTATGATCATGTATATAGGCATCACGTCCGAGACAAGTAGACCGACTCCTGCCTGCATCTACTACTATTACTCCACACATCGACTGCTATCCAGCATGCATCTAGAGTATTAAGTTCAAAAGAACATAGTAACGCTTTAAGCAAGATGACATGATGTAGAGGGATAAACTCATGCAATATGAAATAAACCTCATCTTGTTATCCTCGATGTCAACAATACAATACGTGCCTTGCTGCCCCTACTGTCACTGGGAAAGGACACCACAAGATTGAACCCAAAGCTAAGCACTTCTCCCATTGCAAGAAAGATCAATCTAGTAGGCCAAACCAAACTGATAATCGAAGAGACTTGCAAAGATAACCAATCATACATAAAAGAATTCAGAGAAGATTCAAATATTGTTCATAGATAAACTTGATCATAAACCCACAATTCATCAGTCTCAACAAACACACCGCAAAAGAAGATTACATCGAATAGATCTCCATAAGAGAGGGGGAGAACTTTGTATTGAGATCCAAAAAGAGAGAAGAAGCCATCTAGCTAATAACTATGGACCTGAAGGTCTGAAGTAAACTACTCACACTTCATCGGAGAGGCTATGGTGTTGATGTAGAAGCCCTTCGTGATCGATGCCCCCTCCGGCGGAGCTCCGGAAAAGGCCCCAAGATGGGATCTCACGGATACAGAAAGTTACGATGGTGGAATTAGGGTTTTGGCTCCGTATCTAGTAGTTTGGGGGTACGCAGGTATATATAGGAGGAAGAAGTACATCGGTGGAGCAACATGGGCCCCACGAGGGTGGAGGGTGCGCCTGGGGGGGTAGGCGTGCCCCCCTACCTCGTGCCCTCCTGGTTGCTTTCTTGACGTAGGGTCCAAGTCCCCTGGATCATGTTCGTTCTGAAAATCATGTTCCCGAAGGTTTCATTCCGTTTGGACTCCGTTTGATATTCTTTTTCTGCGAAACTCTGAAATAGGCAAAAACATCAATTTTGGGCTAGGCCTCCTGTTAATAGGTTAGTCCCAAAAATAATATAAAAGTGCATAATAAAGCCCAATAATGTCCAAAAGAGGATATAATATAGCATGGAACAATAAAAATTATAGATATGTTGGAGACGTATCATGAGGAAACTGATAAAGATTGTTATTAAAATGGGTCAAAAGATGTCAATCGAACTATTTGTTTACACTTTGTGCAAGACAACAGTGAACTACAGGATGGTAAGTAAGAACCATGTAGCCTTCTTTTTACTGCCCGTAATGAGTTGTGTTAGATGACAATATCTGAATCTTTTTTCTTTTGCAGTGGATCCTGAAGCAGTTTACTCAAGATTACCTCTCAAACTACATGATTGGCGGCCGACCATCACAAGGGGTTGGACTAGAGTCCTGCCTGCCTTCTGCATCTTGGAGAGCACAATAGGGTCATTCCTCTTCACCTTGTTCAACAACTGGAATGTCTGTCGCCTCTTTCTTTACCATCTGTAATAGTACAAGTATAGAACCCTGGTACATCATTCTTTATTTGGTGCTTTTGTAATTCTTAAACATATGTACCTGTGAATCGAATAATGCATTGGTTGTTTGAACCTGATGGATATGAATAAAGCTATAGCCTACTTTCAAGTTTAAATTAGGTACAATTTTAAATAGCAGCAATTAAATTAGGGCGAAATTACGTTCTGCGGGTCATTACGGCACACACGGTTGGTAAAATACAAACGTTTGCGATATATACCATAATCCGAGATGGTTCACAGAGAGGAAACGTGTGCAAGCATGCACACAGTTGCCGTTTGCAAAGCGTGTGTGATGTCAAACACTATCACATACGGTGTGGGGAAACTAAATGTGTGTGATTGTCTACCTATCGTACACGGTTCACAATCATGAACTGTTTGTGATGTGCCAGGCATCGTAAAACTCCCGTGCCTAGAATCTGTCTGGAAAACTCCCATGCCTGGAATTTTCCTGGTTTTAGGCAGAACCACAAAACTCCGACTGCGATGGCAATGTGAGCACAAACGAGTAGCAATGATGAAGCGTTTGGGATATTCAAGATATCGAAAACGGTTATATAGGGACAACTATATGCATCAAGGCTCCCTATCCCTGGCGGTTTCTGTGTCGTGTGGGAAGGACCCCCCATCGCCCACACTCACTTGGCGACGGTTCCAAATGCCGTCGCGGAAAGGGGCTAAAAATCGTTTGTTTAGGATCAACGCGCACTAGTGTGTGTCTTACCGATTTACCACTATCGTTTTGGGGTTATACATTAGAGATAGCTGCATTCATGTTAAATAGGGCACCGTCTAAAAATATGTTGAGAGGACACCGTATGAACTGTGGTTTAGCAAGAAACCTAAGCTGTCGTTTCTTAAAGTTTGGGGTTGTGATGCTTATGTGAAAAAGTTTTAGCCTGATAAGCTCAAACGCAAATCGGAGAAGTGCGCCTTCATAGGATACCCAATAAAACTGTTGGATACACCTTCTATCACAGATCTGAAGGCAAGATCTTCGTTGCTAAGAGTGAATCCTTTCTAGGGAAGGAGTTTCTCTCGAAAGAAGTGAGTGGGGGAAAGTAGAACTTGATGAGGTAACTGTACCTTCTGCCGAATTGGAAAGTAGTTTATCACAGAAATCAGTTCCAGTGATGCCTACACCAATTAGTGAGGAAGTTAATGATGATGATAATCATGAAACTTTAGATCAAGTTACTACCGAACCACGTAGGTCAACCAGAGTAAGTTTCACACCAGAGTGGTACGGTAATTATGGGAGTCCTGGATTAGGGGGTGTTCGGATAGCCGAACTATACCTTTAGCCGGACTCCTGGACTATGAAGATACAAGATTAAAAACTCCGTCCCGTGTCCGGGAGGGACTTTCCTAGGCGTGGAAGGCAAGCTTGGCGATACGGATATTCAGATCTCCTACCATTGTAACCGACTCTATGTAACCCTAACCCTATCCGGTGTCTATATAAACCGAAGGGTTTTAGTCCGTAGGACAACATACACACCAACAATCATACCATAGGCTAGCTTCTAGGGTTTAGCCTCTCTGCTCTCGTGGTAGATCTTCTCTTGTACTACCCATATCATCAATATTAATCAAGTAGGACGTAGGGTTTTACCTCCATCGAGAGGGCCCGAACCTGGGTAAAACTTCGTGTCCCTTGCCTCCTATTACCATCCGGCCTAGATGCACAGTTCGGGACCCCCTACCCGAGATCCGCCGGTTTTGACACCGACATTGGTGCTTTCATTGAGAGTTCCTCTGTGCCATCGCTGTCAGGCCCGATGGCTCCTACAATCATCAACGACGATGCAGTCCAGGGTGAGACCTTCCTCCCCAGACAGATCTTTGTCTTTGGCGGCTTCGCACTGCGGGCCAATTCACTTGGCCATCTAGAGCAGATCGAAAGCTACGCCCCTGGCCGTCACGTCAGATTCGGAAGTTTAAACTACACGGCTGACATCCGCGGGGACTTGATCCTTGATGGATTCGAACCACTGCCGAGCGCGCCGCACCGTTATGACAAGCATGATCTGGCTCTGCCGCTGAACAGTGCCCTGGGGGCCGCACCCGCATCGGCTCTGACCCTTAGTTCGGGGCCGACCGCGCCGATCGAGGATGGGCGGTTGGACGCCACCTCGGGGGCTGCGATCCAAACGGCGATTGAGCCGAACACCAGCCCCGTACTCTGCGAGGCTCATGACTCCAAGGAGTCGGACTCCTCTCCGGACTCCGAACCCTCCGCGCCCCTGCCAGTCGAATTCGATTGGGCGCCGATCATGGAGTTCACTGCCGCAGACATCTTTCAGCACTTGCCTTTCGGCGATATCTTGAAGTCACTAAAGTCTCTCTCTTTATCAGGAGAGCCCTGGCCGGACTACGGTCAGCTAGGTTGGGGTACGGACGATGAAGAAATTCAAAACCCATCCACCACCCACTTTGTAGCCACTATCGACGACTTAACCGACATGCTCGACTTCGACTCCGAAGACATCGACGGTATGGACGCCGATGAAGGAGACGATGAAGAACCAGCGCCTACTAGGCCCTGGAAAGCCACCTCGTCATATGACATATACATGGTGGACACCCCAAAAGAGGGAGAGGGCGATGGAACAGCAGATGATGACCCCTCCAAGAAACAGCCCAAGCGCCGGCGTTAGCGGCGCCGCTCAAAATCCAGCCAACACAAAAACGGCGATTCCAGCACGGGAGATAATAATACTCCGGAGAGTGCCGAAGCAAACCCCCTCCAGCAAGGTTTAGCACAGGAGGATGGAGAAGCCAGCCCTCATGAGAGAGCGACAGACAGAGAGGTCGAGGACGATAATTATATGCCTCCCTCTGAAGACGAGGCAAGCCTCGACGACGATGAATTCGTCGTGCCAGAGGATCCCGTTGAGCAAAAGCGTTTCCAACGCAGGCTTATGGCCACGGTAAGAAGCCTCAAGAAAAACAACAACAGCTCAGAGCTGATCAAGATTTGCTAGTTGACAGATGGACTGAAGTCCTTGCGCCGAAGAGCATAAACTCGAACGCCCCTCCAAGCGCTACCCAAAGCGCAGGTTGCTACCCCAATTAGAGGAGGAAGCACTTGATGCGGCCGACCGGCCACCTCGTGGCCGCGACAGAGAGGCCTCCCGGCCCTCCACTCAAGCCGCACCCCGTACCAAGGCACGGGAATATGCGCCGGACTTACGAGACATGTTGGAGGACAAGGCAAGGCAAACACGATCGATCTACGGATCACGCAGGCACCCCACGGCTCGAGACGGTAACCGTCATGCCAGCCACAAACTCGGTAGGGCCGAACACAGTAGACAAAGCTCATTAGATCTACGTCATGATATCGCCTAGTACCGAGGCACCGTACACCCACTGTGCTTTACAGACGAAATAATGGATCATCAAATCCCCGAGGGTTTCAAACCCGTAAACATCGAATCATATGATGGCACAACAGACCCTGCAGTATGGATCGAGGATTATCTCCTTCATATCCACATGGCCCGCGGCGACGATTTTCACGCCATCAAATACCTACCACTCAAGCTTAAAGGACCAGCCCGGCATTGGCTCAACAGCTTGCCAATAGGATCAATCAGTTGTTGGGCGGACCTGGAAGCCGCATTCCTCGACAATTTCCAGGGCACTTATGTGCGACCCCCAGAAGCCGATGACCTAAGTCACGTAATCCAGCAGCCAGAGGAATCGGCCAGACAATTCTGGACGCGGTTCCTAACAAAGAAAAATCAAATAGTCGACTGTCCGGACGCTGAGGCCCTAGCAGCCTTCAAACACAATATCCGTGACGAATGGCTGGCCCGACACCACGGACAGGAAAAGCCGAAATCTATGGCAGCACTCACGACACTCATGACCCGCTTTTGCGCGGGAGAAGATAGCTGGCTTGCTCGTAGCAACAACATGACCAAGAACCCTGGTAGTTCGGACACCGGGGACATTAGTGGCAGGTCGCGTCGCAACAAGCAGAAGCACCGCATTAACAGCGACAATGCTGAGGATACGGCAGTCAATGCCGGATTCAGAGGCTCTAAATCCGATCAGTGGAAAAAGCCATTCAAAAGGAATCCTAGGGGCCCGTCCAGCTTGGACCGAATACTCGATCGCCTGTGCCAAATATATGGCACCCCCGAAAAGCCGACCAATCACACCAACAGGGATTGTTGGGTGTTCAAGCAAGCAGGCAAGTTAAGCGCTGACAATGAAGACAAGGGGTTGCATAGCGATGACGACGAGGAGCCCCGGCCGCCGAACAACAATGGACAGAAGGGTTTTCCCCCACAAGTGCGGACGGTGAACATTATATACGCAACCCATGTCCCCAAAAGGGAGCGGAAGCATGCGTTAAGGGACGTATACGTGGTAGAGCCAGTCGCCCCAAAGTTCAACCCATGGTCCACCTGCCCGATCACCTTTGATCGAAGGGACCATCCCACTAGCATCCGTCATGGCGGATTCGCCGCATTGGTTCTAGACCCAATTATTGACGGATTTCATCTCACTAGAGTCCTTATGGACGGCGGCAACAGCCTGAACCTGCTTTACCAGGATACAGTGCAGAAAATGGGCATAGATCCCTTGAGGATTAAGCCCACCAAAACAACCTTTAAAGGCGTAATACCAGGTGTAGAGGCCAACTGCACAGGCTCAGTCACAGTTGAAGTGGTCTTCAGATCTCCGGATAATTTCCGAAGCGAGGAGTTAATCTTCGACATAGTCCCGTTTCGCAGTGGCTATCACGCACTGCTCGGGCGAACCGCATTCGCCAAATTCAATGCGGTACCGCACTACGCATACCTTAAGCTCAAGATGCCAGGCCCTCGTGGAGTAATTACGGTCAATGGAAACACCGAATGCTCCCTCCAAACGGAGGAGCACACGGCAGCCCTTGTAGCGGAAGTACAAAGCAGCCTCTCCAGGCAGTTCTCCGGTCCGGCCATTAAACATCCGGACACCGTTAAGCGCACCCGGAGTAACCTACAACAAGACCACCTGGCACGTTTCGAGCAGGCGTAGCAATGCGGCCCCAACCCCAACCTTCGCAAAAAGGCGACGCCAGTACTTCACGTCCATAACTAAACTCTGGAAATACCATGGGCATAGGGGGAGGGGCACCATCACGGCTCGCCCAAAACACGGCTTAAACCGCACCAGGGGCTGCCGTTTTTTTACTTTTCTCTTATTTCCAGGACTCTACTCTTTGGAAGGCCTGTTCGGCAGTTCAATTGCTGCACAAACGATGCAAGGACCAGGGAAGCAGACAAGCCATGCCGCATTACGAAAATGCCAGGTGGACTCTATCACGAGCAGTATACCTATTTCGCATACTATTCCGCAGCTTGCCCCTGGAGCAGACATGTTAAATAGTCCAACTTTTCATTTATCGCATTACTTGTATCGTTCTGCTTTGATCGCAGCTATTTTAATAAACAATGCATAGCTTTTGTCTATTTTTTGCATTACCTTTTTTTATATATGTTCCTTAACGACATGTTGCACCCGTACACGTTGGTACGGCCAAAATACGCCAGGGGCTTTAGTACCCCTCAATATGGTGTGAGAAGTCCGAACACTTTCACAAGTGCGGCACCCCGAACTTATAGCACTATATGCATCGGCTCCGAATCATGTCTTGGGTCAATAGTTGGGTTTGCCCAGCTCCTATGTTTTGGTGCCTTCCGTTCCGCTATATCGGCTAAGGTAGCACTAAGAGAACCACTGCGATTGTGCCCCAGTTGAGCTGGGCCGAGCACCTCAGTGGAGAAAGCTAAAACTGACTGTCATGATGAAGCGAGAGCTGGTCGCTGTTCGAGAGGTTTTTTCAAGTCCCTAAAGACTTATGCCGCTTAGGGCGAGGAGTCGGCTCTGTTCGGCCAAGGCGTGGATAGCGCCCTGAACTCAGTCTTCCGAATACTAGGGGCTTCGCCGAAATTTAAAATTATAGAATTCTATGGCTAAGTGAGAGTGTTCACGCATTATAGTCTGATTGCCTCGTTCGTTGGGCTAAGCGCCTCCCTCGAAGGACCCAAATATGGGAAAAAGAGCGCCCAGGTTTATCCCCGAACACCCCAGCACTAGCGGCAAGGGGGCAGAAGCCGACGACTCGCCATCTCTCAGTATTGATAAACAGCCGCACATAAGGTAATATTTTAAATTCAAGCAGCATTGCTTAGCGCATATGAACAAGCTTTCAGCGCACAGGATAACACGAGCGGGTTTTACTCAAAAAATACATCCTTGGTACATTCATCCGCAACAAGGCGGGCACCCTTCAGAACATCCTTATAATAACTCTCGGGCTTGCGATGCTCTTTCCCCGGTGGTGGCCCGTCCTTCACAAGCTTCTCCGCATCCAGCTTGCCCCAGTGCACCTTAGCATGGGCAAGGGCCCTACGGGCACCTTCAATGCAGACGGAGCACTTGATGTCTTCAAGCCTTGGACAGGCCTCCACCAGCCGCTGCACCAGCCCGAAATAGCTCCCAGGCAGAGCCTCTCCAGGCCACAGCCGAACTATGAGGCCCTTCATGGCCTGTTCGGCCGCCTTGTGAAGCTCGACCAGTTGCTTCAGCTGGTCGCTCAGGGGCACGCGGTGTCCGGCCTCAGCATACTGAGACCAGAACACCTTCTCCGTCGAGCTGCCCTCCTCGGCTCGATAGAATGCGGCGGCATTGGATACATTCCGGGGAAGATCTGCGAACGCTCCTGCAGATCTCCGGATTTGGGTAAGTAACAGGTAACTCACGTCTATGTGTTTGCTTTGCATAAAGAATGCCTTACCCGCCGCTATCTTCTTCACCTCATCCAACTCCTGGAGGGTCTTCTGGGATTCGGCCTTGGCAGATTTGGCATTTTCAATAGCCACCGCACGCTCGGACGCTTGCGTCTTCGAGTCATGCTCCAAACTCTCATGTTTTTCCATGAGAGTCTGGAGCTCTTGCCGCACCTTGCTAACCTCGGCCTCATACTTCTCCCGCTCGGTGCGCTCCGAGGCCGAATTCTTCTCGGCCTCGTCCATCGCTTGCTTAAGGGTCGCCACCTCAGACGTGGCCCCTACAATAGCCACGATAATACTGTCATTTTTTGCAATTGCACCTTTTACATATATATATATATATATATATATATATATATATATATATATATATATATATTTAACAAGGTATTTCTTACCTTCATTGTCCTCGAGCTGCTTCTTGGCACACTCGAGCTCTTGCTCGGACCTTTCGAGGTCCTGCTTTAGCGTGTCCACTTCCGCAGTCAGTGCGGCGGACGCAAGCAGGGTAGCCTGCACATGCATATTGACTCATTTTTGTTAGACTCCTGCAAATTTTCTTTGATCCTCTATTCGGCTTTTCTTCCCGAACGCCAAACAGAGCATCAGGGGCTACTGTCTATGTGGTAATATTATTTACGCATTCTTACTTACCTCAAAGCCTATTAAAAGGCTTGTACAAGCTTCAGTTAGTCCGCTCTTGGCGGACTGAACCTTCTGGATCACCGCACTCATAATAGTGTGGTGCCCCTCGTCGATGGAGGCGCCTTGGAGCGCCTCCAACATATTGTCTGGCGCCTCCGGTTGGACGGAAGTCACCAGCACGGCAGGCTTGCTCCTCTTGGAAGGAGGTCCCCCGCTGGACTCTGGAACCTTTGAAGATCCCGGAGCGGTGTCCGGCCTAGGGCCGGACTTGGAGCCTTGGGGGGTTTCATCCCCTTTACTCCTGGAGTCCGGGAGGTCGCCTTGCGGCGCCTCTAGGACCACCTCCTCCCAGATTGGAACATGTTGGGACAACACTTTGGTTTCGTCTGTAGGGCGGGGGGAGGAAGCCGTCGGAAGTGAGTTCACGTCCGACGAGTCCAGTGAGCCGCTCGATGACGCATCGAGCCGGTCTTTGGGTGGGCTGCATAAACACATTCGACATAAGGGAAAGCTGTGCAATAAACAAATACTATGAATTACTTTGGTATCCGGATACTTACGATTTCGCCAGGGGCTTGGCCCTGGGCGCCCACTCCTCTCTGCCGTCGTCGGCATCGGTGGAGTAGTCCGGAGAAAGGGTTTTCCCCTTCTTGGACCCTTCGGCCTCCCCAGTTGGGGTGGCCTTCCTTTTCTTCCCTTCCCCCGCTGGAGGGGGAGGGGTCTCGTCTTCCTCCTCCTCGTCTTCATCGGAGGAGTGCGCCTCAAATTCGTCAGATGGTGAATCCAACACCTCCGGGCATCGGGCACTCTTTCGAGTCCCCGTGGCCTTCTTCTTGGCCCTCTTCTCCGGCACCACATAGGGTGCCGGAACCAGCAGCTTCACTGATTGAGCATCCGCTGGGCCTTCGGGCAAAGGCGCCGGACAGTCGATCCATTCGGACTTTCCTTGCCAATCCTGTCAAAGGTAAGGGAGTTTAGATCCCGCATAGAGTCAAACTATGGAAAACTGATACCTTGTAAAAGGAAAAAACAGCTTACCGCGAGCGCGTGACGCTGCGCGCTGAATCCGCGATCCTCGGTAGCGGATGCGGGAGCCTCGGCGCCCTTGAAAAGCATCCTCGAGGCATCTTCGTATGTCATGTCGAAGAGCCTGTTTAGAGTTTGATGCTGCGCCGGGTCGAACTCCCACAGATTGAAGGCTCGTCGTTTACACGGGAGATCGGGCGGATGAGCATAACCTGGACTACGTTGACAAGCATGAGTTGCTTGTTCACCAGGGTTTGGATGCATGTTTGCAGTCCAGTCACCTCCTTCTGGTTACCCCATGACAGGCCCGTCTCCTTCCAGGACGTGAGCCGCGTAGGGGGGCCGGATCGAAACTCAGGGGGTGCGACCCATTCGGCGTCGCACGGCTCGGTGACGTAAAACCACCATGATTGCCACCCCTTCAGGGTCTCTACAAAGGAGCCCTCGAGCCACAGGACGTTGGCCATCTTGCCAACCATGGCACCGCCGCACTCCGCTTGGCTGCCGCGCACCACCTTCGGCTTGACGTTGAAAGTCTTAAGCCATAGGCCGAAATGGGGGCGGATGCGGAGGAACGCCTCGCACACGATGATGAACGCTGAGATGTTGAGGACGAAGTTCGGGGCCAGATCATGGAAATCTAGGCCGTAGTAGAGCATGAGCCCCCTGGACAAATGGATGCAGAGGGAAGCCCAGTCCGCGGAGGAAATGGGGGAGGAATACCGCCCTCTCATGGGGCCTATGAGCTGCCCCTTTTCGGGAAGCCGGTGCGCCATGTCGCTAGCCAGATATCCGGCCTTCCTCAGCTTTTTGATGTGCCCCTCCGTGACGGAGGAGACCATCCACTTGCCTCCCGCTCCGGACATGACTGGGGAAGGTTGAGGTGGTAGTGCGGACTTGGGCGCTGGAGCTCGGGTGCGCAAGAATGGATAGGCAAAGGAGGAAGAAGGCGTGGGTAAAAAGGTGGATCCTTATCCCCTTATATGGGTGGACACGACTATGTGTCCCCACCAGCCTGGTAAAACTCGCTTATCTCCAAGCATCGTAATCAATGGCGCGGTTGGTTACCCACGCCCGTATTGATGAGAATCCCGGAATAAGGGGACACGATCTCTGCTTTAACAAGACGTGCCAAGGAAACCGCCTCGCATAACACGCTAAGATGGGACAGTAAAACAGTTCGAATAAAAGCTTGGCTGTGGTGTGATGTCACACTACGGAGTACATCAGCAGATTAGATTTGTGTAAATATTATTCTCTCTATGGCAATATGTGGAAACTTATTTTGCAAAGCCGGACACTATCTTTGTGTTCAAAATCTTCTATGAAGTACTATGCCGAAGACAATTTGCGTGCCGGACTCGTCGTCATTGAAGCCTGGTTCAGGGGCTACTGAGGGAGTCCTGGATTAGGGGGTGTTCAGATAGCCGAACTATACCTTCAGCCGGACTCCTGGACTATGAAGATACAAGATTGAAGACTCCGTCCCGTGTCCGGGAGGGACTTTCCTTGGCGTGGAAGGCAAGCTTGGCGATGCGGATATTCAGATCTCCTACCATTGTAACCGACTCTATGTAACCCTAACCCTATCCGGTGTCTATATAAACCGGAGGGTTTTAGTCCGTAGGACAACATACACATCAACAATCATACCATAGGCTAGCTTCTAGGGTTTAGCCTCTCCGATCTCGTGGTAGATCTACTCTTGTACTACCCATATCATCAATATTAATCAAGCAGGACGTAGGGTTTTACCTCCATCGAGAGGGCCCGGACCTGGGTAAAACTTCGTGTCCCTTGCCTCCTGTTACCATCCGGCCTAGACGCACAGTTCGGGACCCCCTACCCGAGATCCGCCGGTTTTGACACCGACAGTAATCCTATTCTGGAAGTCATGTTACTAGACCATGAAGAACCTACGAACTATGAGGAAGCGATGATGATCCCAGATTCCGCGAAAAGGCTTAAGGCCATGAAATCTGAGATGGGATCCATGTATGAGAACAAAGTATGGACTTTGATTGACTTGCCCGATGATCGGTGAGCCAGTCAGAATAAATGGATCTTCAAGAGGAAGACGGACGTTGATAGTAGTGTTACTATCTACAAAGCTCGAATTGTCACAAAAGGTTTTCGACAAGTTTAAGGTGCTGACTACGATGAGATTTTCTCACTCGTATCGATGCTTAAAAGTCTGTCCGAATGATGTTAGCAGTTTCCGCCTTTTATGAAATCTGGAAATGGATACCAAAACTACATTCCTTAATGGATTTATTAAAAAAGAGTTGTATATGATGCAACCACAAGGTTTTGTCAATCCTGAAGGTGTTAACAAAGTGTGCAAGCTCTAGCGATCCATCTATGGACTGGTGCAAACATCTCAGAGTTGGAATATACGCTTTGATGAGTTGATCAAAGCATATAGTTTTATACAGACTTGCGGTGAAGCCCGTATTTACAAGAAAGTGAGTGGGAGCACTAAAACCTTTCTGATAAGTATATGTGAATGACATATTGTTGATCGGAAATGATGTAGAATTTTCTAGAAAGCATAAAGGAGAATTTGAACGGAGTTTTTTCAAAGAAAGAATTGCCTGTAAAGATACTTACATATTGGGCATCAAGATCAATAAAGATAGATCAAGATGCTTGATAAGACTTTCGATGAGTACATACCTTGATAAGATTTCGAAGGAGTCCAAAATGTTGGGGATCATAGCAGAAATTAAAAAATTTCTACGCATCACCAAGATCAATCTATGGAGTATTCTAGCAACGAGGGGAATAGGAGTGCATCTACATACCCTTGTAGATCGCAAGCGGAAGCGTTCAAGTGAACGGGGATGATGGAGTCGTACTCGCCGTGATCCAAATCACCGATGACCAAGTGCCGAACGGACAGCACCTCCGCGTTCAACACACGTACGGTTGGGAAGATGTCTCCTCCTTCTTGATCCAGCAAGGGGGAAGGAGAGGTTGATGAAGATCCATCAGCACGACGGTGTGGTGGTGGATGTAGCAGGATCCCGGCAGGGCTTCGTCAAGTACAAGCGGGGAGGAGAGGTGTTACAGAGGGAGAGGGAGGCGCCAGGAGCAAAGGTGCGGCTGCCCTCCCTCCCCTCCACTATATATAGGGGCTAGGGGGGCGCATGCCCCCTTGGAGATCCCATCTAAAGAGGGGGGGGGGCGGCGGCCCCTGGGGGGCAACGGCCCCCTTAGGGTTTCCAACCAGGGGGGCGCATGCCCCCTCGGGGGGCAACGGCCCCCTAGGGTTTCCAACCCTAGGCGCCTTGGGCCCTTGGGTGGGGCGCACCAGCCCACTAGGGGCTGGTTCCCACGCCACTTCAGCCCATGGGGCCCTCCGGGATAGGTGGCCCCATCCGGTGGACCCCCGGGACCCTTCCGGTGGTCCCGGTACAATACCGGTGACCCCCAAAACTTTCCCGATGGCCGAAACTGGACTTCCTATATATAAATCTTTACCTCCGGACCATTCCGAAACTCCTCGTGACGTCCGGGATCTCATCCGGGACTCTGAACAACTTTCGGGTTACTGCATACTAATATCTCTACAACCCTAGCGTCACCGAACCTTAAGTGTGTAGACCCTACGGGTTCGGGAGACACGCAGACATGACCGAGACGCCTCTCCGGTCAATAACCAACAGCGGGATCTGGATACCCATGTTGGCTCCCACATGCTCCTCGATGATCTCATCGGATGAACCACGATGTCGAGGACTTAATCAATCCCGTATTCAATTCCCTTTGTCAATCGGTACGTTACTTGCCCGAGACTCGGTCGTCGGTATCCCAATACCTTGTTCAATCTCGTTACCGGCAAGTCACTTTACTCATACCGTAATGCATGATCCCGTGACCAACCCCTTGGTCACATTGAGCTCATTATGATGATGCATTATCGAGTGGGCCCAAGAGATACCTCTCCGTCATACGGAGTGACAAATCCCAGTCTCGATTCGTGCCAACCCAACAGACACTTTCAGAGATGCCCGTAGTGCACCTTTATAGCCACCCAGTTACGTTGTGACGTTTGATACACCCAAAGCACTCCTACGGTATCCGGGAGTTGCACAATCTCATGGTCTAAGGAAATGATACTTGACATTAGAAAAGCTCTAGCAAATGAACTACACGATCTTTGTGCTATGCTTAGGTTTGGGTCTTGTCCATCACATCATTCTCCTAATGATGTGATCCCGTTATCAATGACATCCCCATGTCCATAGCCAGGAAACCATGACTATTTGTTGATCAACGAGCTAGTCAACTAGAGGCTCACTAGGGACACATTGTGGTCTATGTATTCACACATGTATTACAATTTCCGGATAATACAATTATAGCATGAACAATAGACAATTATCATGAACAACGAAATATAATAATCTTTTATTATTGCCTCTAGGGCATATTTCCAACAGTCTCCCACTTGCACTAGAGACAATAGTCTAGTTACATTGTGATGAATCGTACACCCATGGAATTTTGGTGTTGATCATGTTTTGCTCTAGGGAGAGGTTTAGTCAATGGATCTGCCACATTCAGGTCTGTATGTACTTTACAAATCTCTATTCTCCATTTTGAACACTTTCACGAATGGGGTTGAAGCGATGCTTGATGTGCTTGGTCTTCCTGTGAAACCTGGGCTCCTTCACAAGGGCAATAGCTCCAGTGTTGTCACAGAAGAGAGTCATTGGGTCCGACGCATTGGGTATGACTCCTAGGTCGGTAATGAAGTCCTTCACCCAGATTGCTTCTTGTGCTGCCTCCGAGGCCGCCATGTACTCCGCTTCACATGTAGATCCCACAACGATGCTTTGCTTGCAACTGCACCAGCTGACTGCCCCACCATTCAAAATATACACGTATCTGGTTTGTGACTTAGAGTCATCCAGATCTGTGTCAAAGCTAGCATCGACGTAACCATTTACGATGAGCTCTTCGTCACCTCCATAGATGAGAAACATATCCTTAGTCCTTTTCAGGTACTTCAGGATATTCTTGACCACTGTACAGTGTTCCATGCCGGGATTACTTTGGTACCCTCCTACCATACTTACGGCAAGGTTTACATCAGGTCTGGTACACAGCATGGCATACATGATAGACCCTATGGCCGAGGCATAGGGGACGACACTCATCTTTTCTCTATCTTCTGCCGTGGTCGGGCATTGAGCTGTGCTCAATCTCATACCTTGCAATACAGGCAAGAACCCCTTCTTGGACTGATCCATATTGAACTTCTTCAATATCTTGTCAATGTATGTACTTTGTGAAAGACCAATGAGGCGTCTTGATCTATCTCTATAGATCTTGATGCCTAATATATAAGCAGCTTCTCCAAGGTCCTTCATTGAAAAACACTTGTTCAAGTAGGCCTTTATGCTTTCCAAGAATTCTATATCATTTCCCATCAATAGTATGTCATCCACATACAATATGAGAAATGCTACAGAGCTCCCACTCACTTTCTTGTAAACGCAGGCTTCTCCATAAGTCTGCGTAAACCCAAACGCTTTGATCATCTCATCAAAACGAATGTTCCAACTCCGAGATGCTTGCACCAGCCCATAGATTGAGTGTTGGAGCTTGCACACCTTGTCAGCATTCTTAGGATCGACAAAACCTTCCGGCTGCATCATATACAATTCTTCCTTAAGGAAACCATTAAGGAATGTTGTTTTTACGTCCATTTGCCATATCTCATAATCATAGAATGCGGCAATTGCTAACATGATTCGGACGGACTTCAGCTTCGCTACAGGTGAGAAAGTCTCATCGTAGTCAACCCCTTGAACTTGTCGATAACCCTTAGCGACAAGCCGAGCCTTATAGATGGTCACATTACCATCCGCGTCTGTCTTCTTCTTACAGATCCATTTATTTTCTATGGCTCGCCGATCATCGCGAAAGTCAGTCAAAGTCCATACTTCGTTTTCATACATGGATTCTATCTTGGATTTCATGGCTTCCAACCATTTGTCGGAATCTGGGCCCGCCATCACTTCTTCATAGTTCGAAGGTTCACCATTGTCTAACAACATGATTTCCAGGACAGGGATGCCGTACCACTCTGGTGCGGAACGCGTCCTTGTGGACCTTCGAAGTTCAGTAGCAACTTGATCTGAAGTTTCATGATCATCATCATTAACTTCCTCCCTAGTCGGTGCAGACACCTCAGGAACAATTTCTTGAGCTGCGCCACTCTCCGGTTCAAGAGGCAATACTTCATCAAGTTCTACTTTCCTCCCACTTACTTCTATCGAGAGAAACTCTTTCTCTAGAAAGGATCCATTCTTGGCAACAAAGGTCCTGCCCTAGGATCTAAGATAGAAGGTATACCCAATAGTTTCTTTAGGGTATCCTATGAAGACACATTTTTCCGATTTGGGTTCGAGCTTTTCAGGTTGAAGTTTCATGACATAAGCATCGCATCCCCAAACTTTCAGAAACGACAGCTTAGGTTTCTTTCCAAACCACAATTCATACGGTGTCGTCTCAACGGATTTCGACGGAGCCCTATTTAAAGTGAATGCGACAGTCTCTATAGCATAACCCCAAAATGATAGCGGTAGATTGGTAAGAGACATCATAGATCGTACCATATCCAATAGGTTGCGATTACGATGTTCGGACACACCATTACGCTGTTGTGTTCCAGGCGGCGTGAGTTGTGAAACTATTCCACATTTCCTTAAGTGCGTGTTAGATTCGTGACTCGAATATTCTCCCCCACAATCTGATCGTAAGAACTTCATCTTCCTGTCACGTTGATTCACAACCTCACTCTGAAATTCCTTGAACTTTTCAAAGGTCTCAAACTTGTGGTTCGTAAAGTAGACATACCCATATGTACTTAAGACATCAGTGAGGGTGAGGACATAACGATAGCCACCGCGAGCCTCAACGCTCATTGGACCGCACACATCAGTATGTATGATTTCCAATAAGTTGGTTGCTTGCTCCATTGTTCCGAAGAACGGAGTCTTGGTCATTTTACCCATGAGGCATGGTTCGCACGTGTCAAATGATTCATAATCAAGAGACTCCAAAAGTCCATCTACATGGAGTTTCTTCATGCGTTTGACACCAATGTGACCAAGGCGGCAGTGCCACAAGTATGTGGGACTATCATTATCAACCTTACATCTTTTGGCATTCAGACTATGAATGTGTGTAACATCACGTTCAAGATTAAATAAGAATAAACCATTGACCAGCGGGGCATGACCATAAAACATGTCTCTCATATAAATAGAACAACCATTATTCTCAGATTTAAATGAGTAGCCATCTCGCATTAAACGAGATCCAGATACAATGTTCATGCTCAAAGTTGGCACTAAATAACAATTATTGAGGTTTAAAACTAATCACGTAGGTAAATGTAGAGGTAGCGTGTCGACGGCGATCACATCAACCTTGGAACCATTCCCGACGCGCATCGTCACCTCGTCCTTCGCCAGTCTCAGTTTATTCCGCAGCTCCTGCTTTGAGTTACAAATGTGAGCAACCGCACCGGTATCAAATACCCAGGAGCTACTACGAGTACTGGTAAGGTACACATCAATTACATGTATATCACATATACCTTTCGTGATGCCGGCCTTCTTGTCCGCTATGTATTTGGGGCAGTTCCGCTTCCAGTGACTACTTCCCTTGCAATAAAAGCACTCAGTCTCGGGCTTGGGTCCATTCTTTGACTTCTTCCTGGCAGCTTGCTTACCGGGCGCGGCAACTCCCTTGTCGTCCTTCTTGAAGTTCTTCTTACCCTTGCCTTTCTTGAACTTAGTGGTTTTATTCACCATCAACATTTGATGTTCCTTTTTGACTTCTACCTCTGCTGATTTCAGCATTGCAAATAGTTCAGGAATGGTCTTTTCCATCCCCTGCATATTGAAGTTCATCACAAAGCTCTTGTAGCTCGGTGGAAGCGACTGAAGGATTCTATCAATGACCGCGTCATCCGGGAGATTAACTCCCAGCTGAGTCAAGCGGTTATGCAACCTAGACATTTTGAGTATGTGCTCAGTGACAGAACTATTTCCCTCCATCTTACAGCTGAACAACTTGTCGGAGACTTCATATCTCTCGACCCGGGCATGAGCTTGAAAAACCATTTTCAGCTCTTCGAACATCTCATATGCTCCGTGTCTCTCAAAACGCTCTTGGAGCCCCGGTTCTAAGCTGTAAAGCATGCCGCACTGAACGAGGGAGTAATCATCAGCACGTGGCACGTGTCTGCCAAGCGTTCATAACGTCTTGGTTCTGTGGGACGGGTGCGTCACCTAGCAGTGCTTCTAGGACATAATCTTTCTTGGCAGCTATGAGGATGATCCTCAGGTTCCGGACCCAGTCCGTATAGTTGCTGCCATCGTCTTTCAGCTTGGTTTTCTCTAGGAACGCGTTGAAGTTGAGGACAACGTTAGCGTGGGCCATTTGATCTACAAGACACATTGAAAAGATTTTAGACTAAGTTCATGATAATTAAGTTCATCTAATCAAATTATTCAATGAACTCCCACTCAGACAGACATCCCTCTAGTCATCTAAGTGAAACATGATCCGAGGCAACTAGGCCGTGTCCGATCATCAAGTGAGACGAACTAGTCAACATCGGTGAACATCTCCATGTTGATCATATCTTCTATACGACTCATGCTCGACCTTTCGGTCCTCCGTGTTCCGAGGCCATGTCTGTACATGCTAGGCTCGTCAAGTCAACCTTAGTGTATTGTGTGTAAATCTGGCTTACACCCGTTGTATTCGAACGTTAGAATCTATCACACCCGATCATCACGTGGTGCTTCGAAACAACGAACCTTCGCAACGGTGCACAGTTAGGGGGAACACTTTCTTGAAATTAATTCGAGGGATCACCTTATTTATGCTACCGTCGTTCTAAGCAAATAAGATGTAAAACATGATAAACATCACATGCAATCAAATAGTGACATGATATGGCCATTATCATCTCGCTCCTTTGATCTCCATCTTCGGGGCGCCATGATCATCGTCGTCACCAACATGACACCATGATCTCCATCATCATGATCTCCATCATCGTGTCTTCATGAAGTTGTCATGTCAACTATTACTTCTACTACTATGGCTAACGCTTTAGCAATAAAGTAAAGTAATTACGTGACGTTTAATGTTGACACGCAAGTCATAAATAAATTAAGACAACTCCTATGGCTCTTGCCGGTTGTCATACTCATCGACATGCAAGTCGTGATTCCTATTACAAGAACATGAACATCTCATACATCACATATATCATTCATCACAACTTTTGGCCATATCACATCACAAAGCACTTGCTGCAAAAACAAGTTAGACGTCCTCTAATTGTTGTTGCAAGTTTTTACGTGGCCGTTATAGGTTTCTAGCAAGAACGTTTCTTACCTACGCCAAAACCACAACGTGAATTGCCAATTTCTATTTACCCTTCATAAGGACCCTGTTCATCGAATCCGATCCAACTAAAGTGGGAGAGACAGACACCCGCCAGCCACCTTATGCAACTAGTGCATGTCAGTCGGTGGAACCGGTCTCACATAAGCATACGTGTAAGGTTGGTCCGAGCCGCTTCATCCCACAATACCGCCGAGTCAAGATAAGACTAGTAACGGCAAGATAATTGACAATATCAACACCCACAACTGCTTTGTGTTCTACTCGTGCATAGAAACTACGCATAGACCTAGCTCTGATACCAATGTTGGGGATCGTAGCAGAAATTAAAAAATTTCTACGCATCACCAAGATCAATCTATGGAGTATTCTAGCAACGAGGGGAATAGGAGTGCATCTACATACCCTTGTAGATCGCAAGCGGAAGCGTTCAAGTGAACGGGGATGATGGAGTCGTACTCGCCGTGATCCAAATCACCGATGACCAAGTGCCGAACGGACAGCACCTCCGCATTCAACACACGTATAGTTGGGAAGATGTCTCCTCCTTCTTGATCCAGCAAGGGGGAAGGAGAGGTTGATGAAGATCCAGCAGCACGACGGTGTGGTGGTGGATGTAGCAGGATCCCGGCAGGGCTTCGTCAAGCACAAGCGGGGAGGAGAGGTGTTACAGAGGGAGAGGGAGGCGCCAAGAGCAAAGGTGCGGCTGCCCTCCCTCCCCTCCACTATATATAGGGGCTAGGGGGGCGCATGCCCCCTTGGAGATCCCATCTAAAGAGGAGGGGCGGCGGCCCCTGGGGGCAACGGCCCCCTTAGGGTTTCCAACCAGGGGGGTGCATGCCCCCTCGGGGGGCAACGGCCCCCTAGGGTTTCCAACCCTAGGCGCCTTGGGCCCTTGGGTGGGGCGCACCAGCCCACCAGGGGCTGGTTCTGTAACGCCCTCGATGCGGCTATATCTCCCACGTATCGAAGCACGACTTAGAGGCATAACCGCATTGAAAGCAATGTCGCAAGTGAGGTAATCTTCACACAACCCATGTAATACATAAGGGAAAGAGATACATAGTTGGCTTACAATTGCCACTTCACACAATTACATGAATAAAGCATTACATCATCCAGATACAATCAAGGTCCGACTACGGAACCAAAATAAAAGAAGAACCCCAAATGCGACAAAGGTCCCCGATCGACCCCAACTGGGCTCCACTACTGATCAACTAGAACGGAAAACAACACAAAGGACAAGATCTTCATCGAGCTCCTCCTGAGCTTGGTTGCGTCATCTGCACGGTAACATAGGCACCTGCAAACTGGTTTTGGAAGTATCTGTGAGCCACGGGGACTCAGCAATCTCGCACCCGCGAGATCAAGACTATTTAAGCTTATAGGAAGGATGGAGTAATGAGGTGGAGCTGCAGCAAGCGACTAGCATATATGGTGGCTACAATCGCAAAAGAGAGCGAGAAGAGAGGGCAAAGCACGGTCGATAAAAGTATGATCAAGAAGTGATCCTATAGCAACCTACGTCAAGCATAACTCCAACACCGTGTTCACTTCCCGGACTCCGCCGGAAAGAGATCATGACGGTTACACACACGGTTGATGTATTTTAATTAAGGTCAACTTCGGGTTTTCTACAACCGGACGTTAACAAATTCCCATCTGCCCATAACCGCGGGCACGGCTTTCAAAAGTTCAAATCCCTGCAGGGGTGTCCCAACTTAGCCCATGACAAGCTCTCACGGTCAACGAAGGAATAGACCTCCACCCGGGACACTCCGATCAGACTCGGTATCCCAGTACAACAAGACATTTCGACAGGGTAAAACTAAACCAGCAACACCGCCCGAATGTGCCGACAAATCCCGATAGGAGCTGCACATATCTCTTTCTCAGGGCACACTCAGATGAGACTAGCTACGAGTAAAACCAACCCTCAAGTTTCCCCGAGGTGGCCCCGCAGGCAGCTCAGTTCGGACCAACACTCAGAGGAGCACTGGCCCGGGGGGGTTAGAATAAAGATGACCCTTGAGTCTGCAGAACCCAAGGGAAGGTGGTAGGTTGTTAGTGCGAATGGTAAAACCAATGTTGGGCATTGCTGGAGGAGCTTTACTTAAGGCGAACTGTCAAGGGGTTCCCATTATAGCCCAACCGTGTAAGGAACGCAAAATCCGGGAACATAACACCGATATGACGGAAACTAGGGCGGCAAGAGTGGAACAAAACACCAGGCATAAGGCCGAGCCTTCCACCCTTTACCAAGTATATAGATGCATTAATTAAATAAGATATATTGTGATATCCCAACAAGTAAACATGTTCCAACAAGGAACAACATCTCCATGTTCCAACAAGGAACAAACTTCAATCTTCACCTGCAACTAACAACGCTATAAGAGGGGCTGAGCAAAGCGGTAACATAGCCAAACAATGGTTTGCTAGGACAAGGTGGGTTAGAGGTTTGACATGGCAATTTGGGAGGCTGACAAGCAAATGGTAGGCATCGTAGCATTGGCATAGCAAAAGAGCGAGCAAACTAGCATAGCAAAGATAGTAGTGATTTCGAGGGTATGATCATCTTGCCTGAGATCCCGCAAGGAAGAAGAACGAGTCCAAGAAGGAGACAAACGGACGTAGACGAACGAATCCTCACAACTCCGGAACGAAACCGAAGCTAACGAGAGAAGCAACCCGGAAAGAAACAAACAACATAGTAAACACACAAGCATAAACAAGTCATGATGCACAAACAAGTATGATGCATGTCCGGTTTAATGAGGCATGGCATGGCAAAGTGCAACAAACAATACTACAAGTTAAGTGGAGCTCAATATGCAACGAGGTGCATGTTGACGAAACACCACATCAATTATTTAGTTCTCTCTCGTTAAGGAACACAACAATATTAAGTGTGGTTAAACATGGCAAGGGGTGAAACATAATTAAACTACACCATCTAAACAATTTAAATGGGGCCGGATATAAAAACAACAAATCCGGTAAATCCCCATATGCATTTAGCAATTTAATGCAACAACAAGTTTAAACATTTTAAATGTTGTTATCATGATGCGGATGACATATACAAGTTTTATGCAATTTTATGAAAATGTTGACATGAGCATGTTATGAAGCATTTGTCACCATGGCGGAATGAAAAGGGTGCCACGGCGGCGAAACAGAAATGGTGCCACGGCAACATATCCGAAAATGATGCCATGGCAACATATCGGTTCCGGTAGCCCACAGAGATACCGGTGCAAAAGGAGGCGTGAGCGTGTCATGCAAGATGGTGGGGTGATCCCGGCTTCCGGGTTCCCACGGGACGATGGCACGGCAAAAGAGGGGCATCGCAAGGACGATTCGATCACGGTGCAAAACTCGAGCATCTCATACAACGTGCATTCGGTCCACGGACATCGTCTCGGTGTTATACCTTCGAAGCGTGCGTTCGGGGCGGAACGCGTTTCGTAGAGGAAGTAGTCGTTCACGGGCCGTAGTGGAGGTAGTCGTACACGGTGTATTGGAAGTCGTTGTACACGGCGACGGTAGTTGTACACGTTCGTAGAGGAACTTGGCATATCCATGAACTTGCGTTCCGGTGTGGTAGTCGAAGTAGCCGGTCTTGCTGAACTGAAGGGGCATCGAGGGACTAGCAAAGGCCCTGCCTCGGGAGGTCACAGGAGGTGCGTGGAGGTAGCTCGAGCTGCTGGTCGTCGGGGCATGGCCGAGCAGCGGCTGGAAGAAGTGGCCGGTGTTGGCCTTGGCATGAAGCAGGGGAGGCGGAGCTCCTGCTAAGGCGATGGCGGCGAGTAGGCAACGAAACTTGGCGAGGGACTCCGGGACGACGCGGAGGTCGAGGAACTTGGCCGGTGGCGCGGTTTGGAGCAGATCGGGCGCGAGGAAGGTCGGAGGAGCCCGAGGCGAACGACAGAGGGGCGCGATGTTGGGTAACGTTGCAGAAAACAAAAATTTTCCTACTCGTTTCACCAAGATCATCTAGGAGTTCATCTAGCAACGAGTGATTAGATGCATCTACATACCTTTGTAGATCACGAGCGGAAGCGTTCAAAAGAACGGTGATGATGTAGTCGTACTCGACGTGATCCAAATCACCGATGACCAGCGCCGAACGGACGGCACCTCCGCGTTCAACACACGTACGGAACAGCCACGTCTCCTCCTTCTTGATCCAGCAAGGGAGGGAGGAGAGGTTGAGGGAGATGGCACCAGCAGCAGCACGACGGCGTGGTGTTGATGGAGCTGCAGTACTCCGGCAGAGCTTCGCTAAGCACTATGGAGGTTGAGGAGGTGTTGGGGAGGGAGAAGGAGGCAACCAAAGGCCGAGGCGTTCAGGTATGAAGTCCCTCCTCTCCCCCACTATATATAGGGGTGCCAAGGGGGGGTGGTGCGCAGCCTAGGAGATCCAATCTCCTATGGCCGGCGGCCAAGGGGAGGTTTCCCTCCCCCCAAAGGCACCTAGGAGGTGCCTTACCCTCCTAGGACTCTTGCCCCCTTAAACCCTAGGCGCATGGGCCTATGTGGGGCTGGTGCCCTTGGCCCATTAGGCCAAGGAGCACCCCCTTACAGCCCATGTGGCCCCCCGGGACAGGTGGACCCACCCGGTGGACCCCCGGGACCCTTCCGGTGGTCCCGGTACAATACCGATAACCCCGAAACTTGTCCCGATGCCCGAAACAGGACTTCCCATATATAAATCTTTACCTCCGGACCATTCCGGAACTCCTCGTGACGTCCGGGATCTCATCCGGGACTCCGAACAACATTCGGGTTACTGCATATACATATCCCTACAACCCTAGCGTAACCGAACCTTAAGTGTGTAGACCCTACGGGTTCGGGAGACAAGCAGACATGACCGAGACGACTCTCCGGTCAATAACCAACAGCGGGATATGGATACCCATGTTGGCTCCCACATGCTCCACGATGATCTCATCGGATGAACCACGATGTCGAGGATTCAATCAACCCCGTACACTATTCCCTTTGTCCATCGATATGTTACTTGCCCGAGATTCGATCGTCGGTATCCCAATACCTCGTTCAATCTCGTTACCGGCAAGTCACTTTACTCGTACCGTAATGCATGATCCCGTGACCAGACACTTGGTCACTCTGAGCTCATTATGATGATGCATTACCGAGTGGGCCCAGTGATACCTCTCCGTCATACGGAGTGACAAATCCCAGTCTTGATCCATGTCACCCAACAGACACTTTCGGAGATACCCGTAGTCTACCTTTATAGTCACCCAGTTACGTTGTGACGTTTGGCATACCCAAAGCACTCCTACGGTATCCGGGAGTTACATGATCTCATGGTCTAAGGAAAAGATACTTTGACATTGCAAAACTCTAGCAAACGAACTATACGATCTTGTGCTATGTTTAGGATTGGGTCTCGTCCATCACATCATTCTCCCAATGATGTGATCTCGTTATCAATGACATCCAGTGTCCATAGTCAGGAAACCATGACTATCTGTTGATCAACGAGCTAGTCAACTAGAGGCTCACTAGGGACATGTTGGTGTCTGTTATTCACACATGCATTACGATTTCCGGATAACACAATTATAGCATGAATAAAGACAATTATCATGAACAAGGAAATATAATAATAATGCTTTTATTATTGCCTCTAGGGCATATTTCCAACAGTCTCCCACTTGCACTAGAGTCAATAATCTAGTTACATTGTGATGAATCGAACACCCATGGAATTCTGGTGTTGATCATGTTTTGCTCTAGGGAGAGGTTTAGTCAACGGATCTGCTACATTCAGGTCTGTATGTACTTTACAAATCTCTATGTCTCCATCTTGAACATTTTCACGAATGGAGTTGAAGCGACGCTTGATGTGCCTTGTCTTCTTGTGAAACCTGGGCTCCTTGGCAAGTGCAATAGCTCCAGAGTTGTCACAGAAGAGCTTGATCGGCCCCGACGCATTGGGTATGACTCCTAGGTCGGTGATGAACTCCTTCACCCATATTGCTTCATGTGCTGCCTCCGAGGCTGCCATGTACTCCGCTTCACATGTAGATCCCGCCACAACGCTTTGCTTGCAACTGCACCAGCTCACTGCCCCACCATTCAAAATATACACGTATCCGGTTTGTGACTTAGAGTCATCCAGATCTGTGTCGAAGCTAGCGTCGACGTAACCCTTTACGACGAGCTCTTCGTCACCTCCATAAACGAGAAACATTTCCTTAGTCCTTTTCAGGTACTTCAGGATATTCTTGACCGCTGTCCAGTGTTCCTTGCCGGGATTACTTTGGTACCTTCCTACCAAACTTACGGCAAGGTTTACATCAGGTCTGGTACACAGCATGGCATACATAATAGAACCTATGGCTGAGGCATAGGGGATGACACTCATCTCTTCTATCTCTGCTGCCGTGGTCGGACATTGAGTTGAGCTCAATTTCACACCTTGCAAAACAGGCAAGAATCCTTTCTTGGACTGATCCATTTTGAACTTCTTCAAAATCTTATCAAGATATGTGCTTTGTGAAAGACCTATGAGGCGTCTTGATCTATCCCTATAGATCTTGATGCCTAATATATAAGCAGCTTCTCCAAGGTCCTTCATTGAAAAACTCTTATTCAAGTAGGCCTTAATGCTGTCCAAAAGTTCTATATCATTTCCCATCAAAAGTATGTCATCTACATATAGTATGAGAAATGCTATAGAGCTCCCACTCACTTTCTTGTAAACACAGGCTTCTCCATAAGTCTGTGTAAACCCAAACGCTTTGATCATCTCATCAAAACGAATGTTCCAACTCCGAGATGCTTGCACCAGCCCATAAATCGAGCGTTGGAGCTTGCACACCTTGTCAGCATTTTTAGGATCGACAAAACCTTCCGGCTGCATCATATACAATTCTTCCTTAAGGAAACCATTAAGGAATGCCGTTTTGACGTCCATTTGCCAAATTTCATAATCATAAAATGAGGCAATTGCTAACATGATTCGAACGGACTTCAGCTTCGCTACCGGTGAGAAAGTCTCATCATAGTCAATCCCTTGAACTTGTCGATAACCCTTAGCGACAAGCCGAGCTTTATAGATGGTCACATTACCATCCGCGTCTGTCTTCTTCTTAAAGATCCATTTATTTTCTATGGCTCGCCGTTCTACGGGCAAGTCAGTCAAAGTCCATACTTCGTTTTCATACATGGATCCTATCTCGGATTTCATGGCTTCTAGCCATTTGTCGGAATCCGGACCCGCCATCGCTTCTTCATAGTTCGAAGGTTCACCATTGTCTAACAACATGATTTCCAAGACAGGGTTGCCGTACCACTCTGGTGCGGAACGTGTCCTCGTGGACCTTCGAATTTCAGTAGGAGCTTGATCAGAAGTATCTTGATCATTATCATTAACTTCCTCTTTAGTCGGTGCAGGTGTTGGGTAACGTTGCAGAAAACAAAAAATTTCCTACTCGTTTCACCAAGATCATCTAGGAGTTCATCTAGCAATGAGTCATTGGATGCATCTACGTACCTTGTAGATCGCGAGCGGAAGCGTTCAAAGAACGGGGATGATGTAGTCGAACACGACGTGATTCGAATCACCGGAGATCCTAGCACCGAACGGACGGCACCTCCGCGTTCAACACACGTACGGAACAGCCACGTCTCCTCCTTCTTGATCCAGCAAGGGAGGGAGGAGAGGTTGAGGGAGATGGCACCAGCAGCAGCACGACGGCGTGGTGTTGATGGAGCTGCAGTACTCCGGCAGAGCTTCGCTAAGCAATAAGGAGATGGATGAGGTGTTGGGGAGGGAGAAGGAGGCAACCAAAGGCCAAGGACTCAAGGTATGAAGTCCCTCCTCTCCCCCACTATATATAGGGGTGCCAAGGGGGGGTGGCCGGCCCTAGGAGATCCAATCTCCTAGGGGGTGCGGCGGCCAAGGGGGGTTTCCCTCCCCCCCAAGGCACCTAGGAGGTGCCTTACCCTCCTAGGACTCTTGCCCCCTTGAACCCTAGGCGCATGGGCCTATGTGGGGCTGGTGCCCTTGGCCCAAGCAGGCCAAGGCGCACCCCCTACAGCCCATGTGGCCCCCGGGGATGGGTGGCCCCACCCGGTGGGCCCCCGGGACCCCTCCGGTGGTCCCGGTACAATACCGATAACCCCGAAACTTGTCCCGATGCCCGAAACAGGACTTCCCATATATAAATCTTTACCTCCGGACCATTCCGGAACTCCTCGTGCCGTCCGGGATCTCATCCGGGACTCCGAACAACATTCGGGTTACTGCATATACATATCCCTACAACCCTAGCGTAACCGAACCTTAAGTGTGTAGACCCTACGGGTTCGGGAAACAAGCAGACATGACCGAGACGACTCTTCGGTCAATAACCAACAGCGGGATCTGGATACCCATGTTGGCTCCCACATGCTCCACGATGATCTCATCGGATGAACCACGATGTCGAGGATTCAATCAACCCCGTACGCTATTCCCTTTGTCTATCGATATGTTACTTGCCCGAGATTCGATCGTCGGTATCCCAATACCTCGTTCAATCTCGTTACCGGCAAGTCACTTTACTCGTACCGTAATGCATGATCCCGTGACCAGACACTTGGTCACTCTGAGCTCATTATGATGATGCATTACCAAGTGGGCCCAGTGATACCTCTCCGTCATACGGAGTGACAAATCCCAGTCTTGATCCATGTCACCCAACAGACACTTTCGGAGATACCCGTAGTCTACCTTTATAGTCACCCAGTTACGTTGTGACGTTTGGCATACCCAAAGCACTCCTACGGTATCCGGGAGTTACACGATCTCATGGTCTAAGGAAAAGATACTTTGACATTGCAAAACTCTAGCAAACGAACTATACGATCTTGTGCTATGTTTAGGATTGGGTCTCGTCCATCACATCATTCTCCCAATGATGTGATCTCGTTATCAATGACATCCAGTGTCCATAGTCAGGAAACCATGACTATCTGTTGATCAACGAGCTAGTCAACTAGAGGCTCACTAGGGACATGTTGGTGTCTGTTATTCACACATGCATTACGATTTCCGGATAACACAATTATAGCATGAATAAAGACAATTATCATGAACAAGGAAATATAATAATAATACTTTTATTATTGCCTCTAGGGCATATTTCCAACAGTCTCCCACTTGCACTAGAGTCAATAATCTAGTTACATTGTGATGAATCGAACACCCATGGAATTCTGGTGTTGATCATGTTTTGCTCTAGGGAGAGGTTTAGTCAACGGATCTGCTACATTCAGGTCCGTATGTACTTTACAAATCTCTATGTCTCCATCTTGAACATTTTCACGAATGGAGTTGAAGCGACGCTTGATGTGCCTTGTCTTCTTGTGAAACCTGGGCTCCTTGGCAAGTGCAATAGCTCCAGAGTTGTCACAGAAGAGCTTGATCGGCCCCGACGCATTGGGTATGACTCCTAGGTCGGTGATGAACTCCTTCACCCATATTGCTTCATGTGCTGCCTCCGAGGCTGCCATGTACTCCGCTTCACATGTAGATCCCGCCACGACGCTTTGCTTGCAACTGCACCAGCTCACTGCCCCCACCATTCAAAATATACACGTATCCGGTTTGTGACTTAGAGTCATCCAAATCTGTGTCGAAGCTAGCGTCGACGTAACCCTTTACGATGAGCTCTTCGTCACCTCCATAAACGAGAAACATTTCCTTAGTCCTTTTCAGGTACTTCAGGATATTCTTGACCGCTGTCCAGTGTTCCCTGCCGGGATTACTTTGGTACCTTCCTACCAAACTTACGGCAAGGTTTACATCAGGTCTGGTACACAGCATGGCATACATAATAGAACCTATGGCTGAGGCATAGGGGATGACGCTCATCTCTTCTATATCTTCTGCCGTGGTCGGACATTGAGCTGAGCTCAATTTCATACCTTGCAACACAGGCAAGAACCCCTTCTTGGATTGATCCATATTGAACTTCTTCAATATCTTATCAAGGTATGTGCTTTGTGAAAGACCTATGAGGCGTCTTGATCTATCTCTATAGATTTTGATGCCTAATATATAAGCAGCTTCTCCAAGGTCCTTCATTGAAAAACTTTTATTCAAGTAGGCCTTGATGCTGTCCAAGAGTTCTATATCATTTCCCATCAAAAGTATGTCATCTACATATAATATGAGAAATGCTACAGAGCTCCCACTCACTTTCTTGTAAACGCAGGCTTCTCCATAAGTCTGTGTAAACCCAAACGCTTTGATCATCTCATCAAAGCGAATGTTCCAACTCCGAGATGCTTGCACCAGCCCATAAATCGAGCGTTGGAGCTTGCACACTTTGTCAGCATTCTTAGGATCGACAAAACCTTCCGGCTGCATCATATACAATTCTCCTTAAGGAAACCATTAAGGAATGCCGTTTTGACGTCCATTTGCCATATTTCGTAATTATAGAATGCGGCAATTGCTAACATGATTCGGACGGACTTCAGCTTTGCTACCGGTGAGAAAGTCTCATCGTAGTCAACCCCTTGAACTTGTCGATAACCCTTAGCGACAAGCCGAGCTTTATAGATGGTCACATTACCATCCGCGTCTGTCTTCCTCTTAAAGATCCATTTATTTTCTATGGCTCGCCGCTCAACGGGCAAGTCAGTCAAAGTCCATACTTTGTTTTCATACATGGATCCTATCTCGGATTTCATGGCTTCCAGCCATTTGTCGGAATCTGGTCCCGCCATCGCTTCTTCATAGTTCGAAGGTTCACCGTTGTCTAACAACATGATTTCCAAGACAGGGTTGCCGTACCACTCTGGTGCGGAACGTGTCCTTGTGGACCTTCGGATTTCAGTAGGGGCTTGATCAGAAGTATCTTGATCATTTTCATTAACTTCCTCTCTAGTCGGTGCAGGCACCTCAGGAACATTTTCTTGAGTTGCGCCATTTTCCGGTTCAAGAGGCAATACTTCATCAAGCTCTACTTTCCTCCCACTTACTTCTTTCGAGAGAAACTCTTTCTCCAGAAAGGACCCATTCTTGGCAACAAAGATCTTGCCTTCGGATCTGAGGTAGAAGGTGTACCCAATAGTTTCTTTTGGGTACCCTATGAAGACGCATTTTTCCGATTTGGGTTCGAGCTTTTCAGGTTGAAGTTTCTTGACATAAGCATCGCATCCCCAAACTTTTAGAAACGACAGCTTATGTTTCTTCCCAAACCATAATTCATACGGTGTCGTCCCAACGGATTTCGACGGAGCCCTATTTAAAGTGAATGCGGCAGTCTCTAAAGCATAGCCCCAAAAAGAAAGCGGTAAATCGGTAAGAGACATCATAGATCGCACCATATCTAACAGAGTGCGATTACGACGTTCGGACACACCATTACGCTGAGGTGTTCCAGGCGGCGTGAGTTGTGAAACTATTCCACATTTTCTTAAGTGTGCCCCAAACTCGTGACTCAAGTATTCTCCTCCACGATCTGATCGTAGAAACTTGATTTTCCTGTCACGTTGATTTTCAACCTCACTCTGAAATTCCTTGAACTTTTCAAAGGTTTCAGACTTGTGTTTCATTAAGTAGATATACCCATACCTACTTAAATCATCAGTGAGGGTGAGAACATAACGATAGCCACCGCGAGCCTCAACACTCATCGGACCGCACACATCAGTATGTATGATTTCCAATAAGTCGGTTGCTCGCTCCATTGTTCCTGAGAACGGAGTCTTTGTCATTTTACCCATAAGGCATGGTTCGCACGTGTCAAATGATTCATAATCAAGAGACTCTAAAAGTCCATCAGCATGGAGCTTCTTCATGCGTTTAACACCTATGTGACCAAGGCGGCAGTGCCACAAGTATGTGGGACTATCATTATCAACCTTACTTCTTTTGGTACTCACATTATGAATATGTGTAGCATCACGTTCGAGATTCATAAGGAATAAACCATTCACCATAGGAGCATGACCATAAAACATATCTCTCATAAAAATGGAACAACCATTATTCTCAGATTTAAAAGAGTAGCCATCTCGAATTAAACGAGATCCCGATACAATGTTCATGCTCAAAGCTGGCACTAAATAACAATTATTAAGGTTTAAAACTAATCCCGAAGGGAGATGCAGAGGTAGCGTGCCGACGGCGATCACATTGACCTTGGAACCATTCCCGACGCGCATCGTCACCTCGTCCTTTGCCAGTTTCCGCTTATTCAGCCCCTGCTTTGAGTTACAAATGTGAGCAACTGCACCGGTATCAAATACCCAGGAGCTACTACGGGCACTAGTAAGGTACACATCAATCACATGTATATCACATATACCTTTTGTTTTGCCGGCCTTCTTATCCGCTAAGTACTTAGGGCAGTTCCGCTTCCAGTGACCGCTTCCCTTGCAATAAAAGCACTCAGTCTCGGGCTTGGGTCCATTCTTTGGCTTCTTCCCAGCAGCTTGCTTGCCGGGCGCGGCAACCTCCTTTCCGTCCTTCTTGAAGTTCTTTTTACCCTTGCCTTTCTTGAACTTAGTGGTTTTATTGACCATCAACACTTGATGTTCCTTTCTGACTTCTACCTCTGCTGATTTCAGCATAGCAAATACTTCAGGAATGGTCTTTTCCATCCCCTGCATATTGAAGTTCATCACAAAGCTCTTGTAGCTTGGTGGAAGCGACTGGAGGATTCTGTCAATGACCGCATCATCCGGGAGATTAACTCCCAGCTGAGTCAAGCGGTTATGCAACCCAGACATAGTGAGTATGTGCTCACTGACAGAACTGTTTTCCTCCATCTTACAGCTAATGAATTTGTCGGAGACTTCATATCTCTCGACCCGGGCATGAGCTTGGAAAACCATTTTCAGCTCTTCGAACATCTCATATGCTCCATGTCTCTCAAAACGCTTTTGGAGCCCCGGCTCTAGGCTGTAAAGCATGCCGCACTGAACGAGGGAGTAGTCATCGAAACGTGCCTGCCAAGCGTTCATAACATCTTGTTCTGCAGGGAGAACGGGTGCGTCACCAAGCGGTGCTTGTAGGACATAATCTTTCTTGGCAGCTATGAGGATGATCCTCAGGTTCCGGACCCAGTCCGTATAGTTGCTGCCATCGTCTTTCAGCTTAGTTTTCTCTAGGAACGCGTTGAAGTTGAGGACTACGTTGGCCATTTGATCTACAAGACATATTGCAAAGATTTTAGACTAAGTTCATGATAATTAAGTTCAACTAATCAAATTATTAGTGAACTCCCACTTAGATTAGACATCCCTCCAGTCATCTAAGTATTACATGATCCGAGTTAACTAGACCGCGTCCGATCATCACGTGAGACGGACTAGTCAACATCGGTGAACATCTTCATGTTGATCGTATCTTCTATACGACTCATGCTCGACCTTTCGGTCTTCCGTGTTCCGAGGCCATGTCTGTACATGCTAGGCTCGTCAAGTCAACCTAAGTGTTTGCATGTGTAAATCTGTCTTACACCCGTTGTATGTGAACGTCTGAATAAAACACCCGATCATCACGTGGTGTTTTGAAACAGCGAATTGTCGCAACGGTGCACAGTTAGGGGGAACACTTCTTGAAATTAGTATGAGGGATCACCTTATTTACTACCGTCGTTCTAAGTAAACAAGATGCAAAACATGATAAACATCACATGCAATCAAATAATAAACGTGACATGATATGGCCAATATCACATAGCTCCTTTGATCTCCATCTTGGGGCTCCATGATCATCTTGTCACTGGCTTGACACCATGATCTCCATCATCGTGTCTCCATGAAGTTGCTCGCCAACTATTACTTCTACTACTATGGCTAACGCGTTTAGCAATAAAGTAAAGTAATTTACATGGCGTTTCTTGATGACACGCAGGTCATATAAAAGAATAAAGACAACTCCTATGGCTCCTGCCGGTTGTCATACTCATCGACATGCAAGTCGTGAATCCTATTACAATAGAATGAACATCTCATACATCACATATAGATCATTCATCATTCATCACAACTTTGGCCATATCATATCACAAACCACTTGCTGCAAAAACAAGTTAGACGTCCTCTAATTGTTGTTGCAAGTTTTACGTGGCTGAATTAGGGTTCTAGCAAGAACGTTTTCTTACCTACGTTAAAGCCACAACGTGATTTGTCAACTTCTATTTACCCTTCATAAGGACCCTGTTCATCGATTCCGCTCCAACTAAAGTAGGAGAGACAGACACCCGCCAGCCACCTTATGCAACTAGTGCATGTTAGTCGGTGGAACCGGTCTCACGTAAGCGTACGTGTAAGGTTGGTCCGGGCCGCTTCATCCCACAATACCGCTGAAGCAAGAAAGGACTAGTAACGGCAAGAAAGTTGACAAATCTATGCCCACAACAAATTGTGTTCTACTCGCGCAAGAAGAACTACGCATAGACCTAGCTCTGATACCACTGTTGGGTAACGTTGCAGAAAACAAAAATTTTCCTACTCGTTTCACCAAGATCATCTAGGAGTTCATCTAGCAACGAGTGATTAGATGCATCTACATACCTTTGTAGATCGCGAGCGGAAGCGTTCAAAAGAACGGTGATGATGTAGTCGTACTCAACGTGATCCAAATCACCGATGACCAGCGCCGAATGGACGGCACCTCCGCGTTCAACACACGTACGGAACAGCCACGTCTCCTCCTTCTTGATCCAGCAAGGGAGGGAGGAGAGGTTGAGGGAGATGGCACCAGCAGCAGCACGACGGCGTGGTGTTGATGGAGCTGCAGTACTCCGGCAGAGCTTCGCTAAGCACTATGGAGGTTGAGGAGGTGTTGGGGAGGGAGAAGGAGGCAACCAAAGGCCGAGGCGTTCAGGTATGAAGTCCCTCCTCTCCCCCACTATATATAGGGGTGCCAAGGGGGGGTGGTGCACAGCCTAGGAGATCCAATCTCCTATGGCCGGCGGCCAAGGGGAGGTTTCCCTCCCCCCAAAGGCACCTAGGAGGTGCCTTACCCTCCTAGGACTCTTGCCCCCTTAAACCCTAGGCGCATGGGCCTATGTGGGGCTGGTGCCCTTGGCCCATTAGGCCAAGGCGCACCCCCTTACAGCCCATGTGGCCCCCCGGGACAGGTGGACCCACCCGGTGGACCCCCGGGACCCTTCCGGTGGTCCCGGTACAATACCGATAACCCCGAAACTTGTCCCGATGCCCGAAACAGGACTTCCCATATATAAATCTTTACCTCCGGACCATTCCGGAACTCCTCGTGACGTCCGGGATCTCATCCGGGACTCCGAACAACATTCGGGTTACTGCATATACATATCCCTACAACCCTAGCGTAACCGAACCTTAAGTGTGTAGACCCTACGGGTTCGGGAGACAAGCAGACATGACCGAGACGACTCTCCGGTCAATAACCAACAGCGGGATATGGATACCCATGTTGGCTCCCACATGCTCCACGATGATCTCATCGGATGAACCACGATGTCGAGGATTCAATCAACCCCGTACACTATTCCCTTTGTCCATCGATATGTTACTTGCCCGAGATTCGATCGTCGGTATCCCAATACCTCGTTCAATCTCGTTACCGGCAAGTCACTTTACTCGTACCGTAATGCATGATCCCGTGACCAGACACTTGGTCACTCTGAGCTCATTATGATGATGCATTACCGAGTGGGCCCAGTGATACCTCTCCGTCATACGGAGTGACAAATCCCAGTCTTGATCCATGTCACCCAACAGACACTTTCGGAGATACCCGTAGTCTACCTTTATAGTCACCCAGTTACGTTGTGACGTTTGGCATACCCAAAGCACTCCTACGGTATCCGGGAGTTACACGATCTCATGGTCTAAGGAAAAGATACTTTGACATTGCAAAACTCTAGCAAACGAACTATACGATCTTGTGCTATGTTTAGGATTGGGTCTCGTCCATCACATCATTCTCCCAATGATGTGATCTCGTTATCAATGACATCCAGTGTCCATAGTCAGGAAACCATGACTATCTGCTGATCAACGAGCTAGTCAACTAGAGGCTCACTAGGGACATGTTGGTGTCTGTTATTCACACATGCATTACGATTTCCGGATAACACAATTATAGCATGAATAAAGACAATTATCATGAACAAGGAAATATAATAATAATGCTTTTATTATTGCCTCTAGGGCATATTTCCAACAGTCTCCCACTTGCACTAGAGTCAATAATCTAGTTACATTGTGATGAATCGAACACCCATGGAATTCTGGTGTTGATCATGTTTTGCTCTAGGGAGAGGTTTAGTCAACGGATCTGCTACATTCAGGTCCGTATGTACTTTACAAATCTCTATGTCTCCATCTTGAACATTTTCACGAATGGAGTTGAAGCGACGCTTGATGTGCCTTGTCTTCTTGTGAAACCTGGGCTCCTTGGCAAGTGCAATAGCTCCAGTGTTGTCACAGAAGAGCTTGATCGGCCCCGACGCATTGGGTATGACTCCTAGGTCGGTGATGAACTCCTTCACCCATATTGCTTCATGTGCTGCCTCCGAGGCTGCCATGTACTCCGCTTCACATGTAGATCCCGCCACAACGCTTTGCTTGCAACTGCACCAGCTCACTGCCCCACCATTCAAAATATACACGTATCCGGTTTGTGACTTAGAGTCATCCAGATCTGTGTCGAAGCTAGCGTCGACGTAACCCTTTACGACGAGCTCTTCGTCACCTCCATAAACGAGAAACATTTCCTTAGTCCTTTTCAGGTACTTCAGGATATTCTTGACCGCTGTCCAGTGTTCCTTGCCGGGATTACTTTGGTACCTTCCTACCAAACTTACGGCAAGGTTTACATCAGGTCTGGTACACAGCATGGCATACATAATAGAACCTATGGCTGAGGCATAGGGGATGACACTCATCTCTTCTATCTCTGCTGCCGTGGTCGGACATTGAGTTGAGCTCAATTTCACACCTTGCAAAACAGGCAAGAATCCTTTCTTGGACTGATCCATTTTGAACTTCTTCAAAATCTTATCAAGATATGTGCTTTGTGAAAGACCTATGAGGCGTCTTGATCTATCCCTATAGATCTTGATGCCTAATATATAAGCAGCTTCTCCAAGGTCCTTCATTGAAAAACTCTTATTCAAGTAGGCCTTAATGCTGTCCAAAAGTTCTATATCATTTCCCATCAAAAGTATGTCATCTACATATAGTATGAGAAATGCTATAGAGCTCCCACTCACTTTCTTGTAAACACAGGCTTCTCCATAAGTCTGTGTAAACCCAAACGCTTTGATCATCTCATCAAAACGAATGTTCCAACTCCGAGATGCTTGCACCAGCCCATAAATCGAGCGTTGGAGCTTGCACACCTTGTCAGCATTTTTAGGATCGACAAAACCTTCCGGCTGCATCATATACAATTCTTCCTTAAGGAAACCATTAAGGAATGCCGTTTTGACGTCCATTTGCCAAATTTCATAATCATAAAATGAGGCAATTGCTAACATGATTCGAACGGACTTCAGCTTCGCTACCGGTGAGAAAGTCTCATCATAGTCAATCCCTTGAACTTGTCGATAACCCTTAGCGACAAGCCGAGCTTTATAGATGGTCACATTACCATCCGCGTCTGTCTTCTTCTTAAAGATCCATTTATTTTCTATGGCTCGCCGTTCTACGGGCAAGTCAGTCAAAGTCCATACTTCGTTTTCATACATGGATCCTATCTCGGATTTCATGGCTTCTAGCCATTTGTCGGAATCCGGACCCGCCATCGCTTCTTCATAGTTCGAAGGTTCACCATTGTCTAACAACATGATTTCCAAGACAGGGTTGCCGTACCACTCTGGTGCGGAACGTGTCCTCGTGGACCTTCGAATTTCAGTAGGAGCTTGATCAGAAGTATCTTGATCATTATCATTAACTTCCTCTTTAGTCGGTGCAGGTGTTGGGTAACGTTGCAGAAAACAAAAAATTTCCTACTCGTTTCACCAAGATCATCTAGGAGTTCATCTAGCAATGAGTCATTGGATGCATCTACGTACCTTGTAGATCGCGAGCGGAAGCGTTCAAAGAACGGGGATGATGTAGTCGAACACGACGTGATTCGAATCACCGGAGATCCTAGCACCGAACGGACGGCACCTCCGCGTTCAACACACGTACGGAACAGCCACGTCTCCTCCTTCTTGATCCAGCAAGGGAGGGAGGAGAGGTTGAGGGAGATGGCACCAGCAGCAGCACGACGGCGTGGTGTTGATGGAGCTGCAGTACTCCGGCAGAGCTTCGCTAAGCAATAAGGAGATGGATGAGGTGTTGGGGAGGGAGAAGGAGGCAACCAAAGGCCAAGGACTCAAGGTATGAAGTCCCTCCTCTCCCCCACTATATATAGGGGTGCCAAGGGGGGGTGGCCGGCCCTAGGAGATCCAATCTCCTAGGGGGTGCGGCGGCCAAGGGGGGTTTCCCTCCCCCCCAAGGCACCTAGGAGGTGCCTTACCCTCCTAGGACTCTTGCCCCCTTGAACCCTAGGCGCATGGGCCTATGTGGGGCTGGTGCCCTTGGCCCAAGCAGGCCAAGGCGCACCCCCTACAGCCCATGTGGCCCCCGGGGATGGGTGGCCCCACCCGGTGGGCCCCCGGGACCCCTCCGGTGGTCCCGGTACAATACCGATAACCCCGAAACTTGTCCCGATGCCCGAAACAGGACTTCCCATATATAAATCTTTACCTCCGGACCATTCCGGAACTCCTCGTGCCGTCCGGGATCTCATCCGGGACTCCGAACAACATTCGGGTTACTGCATATACATATCCCTACAACCCTAGCGTAACCGAACCTTAAGTGTGTAGACCCTACGGGTTCGGGAAACAAGCAGACATGACCGAGACGACTCTTCGGTCAATAACCAACAGCGGGATCTGGATACCCATGTTGGCTCCCACATGCTCCACGATGATCTCATCGGATGAACCACGATGTCGAGGATTCAATCAACCCCGTACGCTATTCCCTTTGTCTATCGATATGTTACTTGCCCGAGATTCGATCGTCGGTATCCCAATACCTCGTTCAATCTCGTTACCGGCAAGTCACTTTACTCGTACCGTAATGCATGATCCCGTGACCAGACACTTGGTCACTCTGAGCTCATTATGATGATGCATTACCGAGTGGGCCCAGTGATACCTCTCCGTCATACGGAGTGACAAATCCCAGTCTTGATCCATGTCACCTAACAGACACTTTCGGAGATACCCGTAGTCTACCTTTATAGTCACCCAGTTACGTTGTGACGTTTGGCATACCCAAAGCACTCCTACGGTATCCGGGAGTTACACGATCTCATGGTCTAAGGAAAAGATACTTTGACATTGCAAAACTCTAGCAAACGAACTATACGATCTTGTGCTATGTTTAGGATTGGGTCTCGTCCATCACATCATTCTCCCAATGATGTGATCTCGTTATCAATGACATCCAGTGTCCATAGTCAGGAAACCATGACTATCTGTTGATCAACGAGCTAGTCAACTAGAGGCTCACTAGGGACATGTTGGTGTCTGTTATTCACACATGCATTACGATTTCCGGATAACACAATTATAGCATGAATAAAGACAATTATCATGAACAAGGAAATATAATAATAATGCTTTTATTATTGCCTCTAGGGCATATTTCCAACACGCGAAGGGGCGGCGCTCGGCGCGAGGGTGCAGCAGCTGCTGCTGTCGGCGGCGAGGTCGAGGAGGGGCACGTGGCCGCCGGAGTTGAGGACGCGCGGCGGCGTCGGGCGCGCAGGGCGAGGAGGAAGACAGGGCGCGGGGGCGGCGTCTCCCTGGTTTGGCGCGACGAGGAAGAAAAGAGGAGGGGGATCGAGGGAGAGAGATGAGTGCGGCGGCCAGAGGAAGAGATGGGGATCGATGGGAGGGAGAGTGGTTGGAGCGAGGGAGATGGGATCGGGCTGCGGTTCCCTGGCGGCGCTGGGTGGAAGGGAACGAGAGGGAGAGGGGGTGGATCGGGCAAGGGAGCGCCTAGGGTTAGGTAGGCGCGGTGGCTGGGCCTGCTTAGGCTGCAGATGGGCCTTAGAGGCCGGCTGGGCTTGCTCCTCCTTTTTTTTCCTTTTTCGTTTTTCTTCAGACAGAAAACAAAAGGAAAACCAGAGGGGGATTTAGGAGGATTTAGAGAGATGTGACAAAATTCTCAAGGTCCTGAATTTGCGTAGTATTCAATAAAACTGATTTGGGAAATTTTAAAGGCCAAAAAATATTCCAAGTTTGAATTAGGTTCCAACTTGAAGCATTTTTTATCCCAACCAAACCAGCTCCAAAATAGGTGAAACTTGGCAGGGAGGTGAGTGGCATGATGCTTGAATTGTGAGGAAGAGATGAACATTAAAGGAGGAGTGAAAAATGGTACTTTCCAAATAGAAGCAAGAGAAGGAGGGGAGGGGTGATGCAAGGGGTGATCATGCATGAAACACACAATGCACATGATGAGCATGATGAAATGCAACATGATGCAAGGATGAATGCAACGAACAAAACAAATCACACGATGAATCTCGGAATAGCTGGAAGTCTTCTGGAGCGTCGGTCTCGGGGCGTTACAGGTTCCCACGCCACTTCAGCCCATGGGGCCCTCCGGGATAGGTGGCCCCATCCGGTGGACCCCCGGGACCCTTCCGGTGGTCCCGGTACAATACCGGTGACCCCCAAAACTTTCCCGATGGCCGAAACTGGACTTCCTATATATAAATCTTTACCTCCGGACCATTCCGAAACTCCTCGTGACGTCCGGGATCTCATCCGGGACTCTGAACAACTTTCGGGTTACTGCATACTAATATCTCTATAACCCTAGTGTCACCGAACCTTAAGTGTGTAGACCCTACGGGTTCGGGAGACACGCAGACATGACCGAGACGCCTCTCGGGTCAATAACCAACAGCGGGATCTGGATACCCATGTTGGCTCCCACATGCTCCTCGATGATCTCATCGGATGAACCACGATGTCGAGGACTTAATCAATCCCGTATTCAATTCCCTTTGTCAATCGGTACGTTACTTGCCCGAGACTCGATCGTCGGTATCCCAATACCTTGTTCAATCTCGTTACCGGCAAGTCACTTTACTCATACCGTAATGCATGATCCCGTGACCAACCCCTTGGTCACATTGAGCTCATTATGATGATGCATTATCGAGTGGGCCCAAGAGATACCTCTCCGTCATACGGAGTGACAAATCCCAGTCTCGATTCGTGTCAACCCAACAGACACTTTCAGAGATGCCCGTAGTGCACCTTTATAGCCACCCAGTTACGTTGTGACGTTTGATACACCCAAAGCACTCCTACGGTATCCGGGAGTTGCACAATCTCATGGTCTAAGGAAATGATACTTGACATTAGAAAAGCTCTAGCAAACGAACTACACGATCTTTGTGCTATGCTTAGGTTTGGGTCTTGTCCATCACATCATTCTCCTAATGATGTGATCCCATTATCAATGACATCCCCATATCTATAGCCAGGAAACCATGACTATCTGTTGATCAACGAGCTAGTCAACTAGAGGCTCACTAGGGACACATTGTGGTCTATGTATTCACACATGTATTACGATTTCCGGATAATACAATTATAGCATGAACAATAGACAATTATCATGAACAATGAAATATAATAATCTTTTATTATTGCCTCTAGGGCATATTTCCAACACAAAATGGATCAGTCAAAGAAGGAGTTCTTGCCTGAGTTGTAAGGTGTGAAATTGAGTAAAGACTCAAAACCCGGCCACGGCAGAAAATAGAAAGAGAATGAAAAGTCATTCCCTATGCCTCAGTCATAGGTTCTATAAAGTATACTATTCTATGTACCAGACCTATTGTATACCTTAGCATGATTTTGGCAAGGGAGTACAATAGTGATCTACGAGTAGATCACTGGACAGCGGTCAAAATTATCCTTAGAGGACTAAGGAAATATTTCTCGGTTATGGAGGTGATAAAAGAGTTCGTCGTAAAGAGTTACGTCGATGCAAGCTTTTTACACCGATCTAGATGACTCTAAGTTTCGATCTAGATACATATTGAAAGTGGAAGCAATTAGTTAGAGTAGCTCCGTGCAGAGTATTGTAGACATAGAAATTTGTAAAATACATACGGATCTGAATGTTGCAGACCCGTAGACTAAACTTCTCTCACAAGCAAAACATGATCACTCTTTGGGTGTTAATCACATAGCAATGTGAACTAGATTATTGACTCTAGTAAACCCTTTGGGTATTAGTCACATGAAGATGTGAATTAATCACATAAAGATGTGAACTATTGGTGTGAAATCACATGACGATGTGAGCTAGATTATTGACTCTAGTGCAAGTGGGAGATTGAAGGAAATATGCCCTAGAGGCAATAATAAAGTTGTTATTTATATTTCCTTATATCATGAAAAATGTTTATTATTCATGTTAGAATTGTATTAACCGGAAGCTTAGTACATGTGTGAATACATAGACAAACAGAGTGTCCCTAGTATGCCTCTACTTGACTAGCTCGTTAATCAAAGATGGTTAAGTTTCCTAGCCATAGACATGTGTTGTCATTTGATGAACGGGATCACATCATTAGAGAATGATGTGATGGACTAGACCCATCCGTTAGCTTAACACTATGATCGTTTAGTTTATTGCTATTGCTTTCTCCATGACTTATACATGTTCTTATGACTATGAGATTATGCAACTCCCGAATAACAGAGGAACACTTAGTGTGCTATCAAATGTCACAACGTAACTGGGTGATTATGAAGATGCTCTACAGGTGTCTCTGATGGTGTTTGTTGAGTTGGCATAGATCGAGATTAGGATTTGTCACCCCGATTGTCGGAGAGGTATCTCTGGCCCTCTCGGTAATGCATATCACTATGAGCCTTGCAAGCAATGTGACTAATGAGTTAGTTACGGGATGATACATTACGGAACGAGTAAAGAGACTTGCCGGTGGCGAGACTGAACTAGGTATGATGATACCAGCGATCGAATCTCGGGAAAGTAACATACCGATGACAAAGGGAACAACGTATGTTGTTATGCGGTTTCACCGATAAAGATCTTCGTAGAATATGTAAGAACCAATATGAGCATCCAGGTTCCGCTATTGGTTATTGACCGGAGATGAGTCTCGGCCATGTCTACATAGTTCTCGAACCCGTAGGGTCCGCACGCTTAACGTTCGATGACGATATGTATTGTGAGTTATGTGATTTGATGTACCGAAGGTTGTTCGAAGTCCCAGATGTGATCACGGACATGACGAGGAGTCTCGAAATGGTAAGACATAAAGATTCATATATTGGAAGGTTTTGTTTGGACACCGGAAAGGTTTCGAATAGGTTCGGGCATTTTCCGGAGTACCGGGGGGTTACCGGAACCCCCCGGAGGGTTAATGGGCCTTCATGGGCCATAGTGGAAGAGAGGAGGAGGCGGCCAGGTGGAGGCGCGCGCCCCCCAAGCCCAATCCGTATTGGGGGGGGGCTTTCCTTCTCTCCCTCTTCCTCTTTCCTTCCCCTCCTAGTTGGACTAGGAAAGGGGGGAACCTACTCCTAGTAGGAGTAGGAATCCCCCCTTGAGGCCGGCCCTCCTCCTCCTCCTCCCCTCCTTTATATACGGGGGAAGGGGGCACCCCATAGACACACAAGTTGATTTCTTAGCCGTGTGCGGTGCCCCCCTCCACAGATTTCCACCTCAGTCATATTGTCGTAGTGCTTAGGCAAAGCCCTGCATCGGTAATTTCATCATCACCGTCAAGACGCCATCGTGCTGACGAAACTCTCCCTCGGCCTCAGCTGGATCTAGAGTTCGAGGGATGTCACCGAGCTGAACATGTGCAGATCGCGGAGGTCTCGTGCGTTCGGTACTTGATCGGTTGGATCGCGAAGATGTTCGACTACATCAACCACATTACTTAACGCTTCCGCTTTCGGTCTACGAGGGTACGTAGACACACTCTCCCCTCTCGTTGTTATGCATCTCCTAGATAGATCTTGCGTGATCGTAGGATTTTTTTTGAAATACCGCGTTCCCCAACAAGAACACCAGGAGAACATGCATATCTATCATCTCTTAGGTTGAACTCACAATCGGCGATGTTGCTCCCATCAGATCGAGCCATGCCACCAACAAGAATGTTGTCATCGTGTACCGACCCTTCCCAGCCAGATAACACATATGTTAACTTAAGATCGAAATCAATAGAATAACAAGCACATTCTGACCTATGTAGTGCTTCTACCCCTGTATGATGCAGCATGTGTCCTCGACATTCTAGTAGTAACATGAGTACCATCTATTGCGCCGATATAATGCCGATGGCATGAAAAAACTATCAGGGCTTGCTCACAACAATACAAGCATGTCATGGCATGAACTAAGAGTATTGCTCACCTCAAAATATGAATACCATCCAGACCTCGCGTGAATATTCGTAGGAGTTTGCCTAGTTGGTTCCTTGATCATCTCTCCTCCGAGCTCCCGGTCGCATACATGACTTGCTTGAAACACCGAGAAATTGCCACACTAGATCTCACGGACGTGTTGTCAATCACTCCGGAACGTTGTTTATGACCCACAACATTAAGTAACACTGCTACTTGCTCTTCAACGGAGGTGTGGATACTATCTTGTGGCATTCAACATTCTTTCTCAATCTTGGCTAACTATGGATCATAACGCATCATAGGCTTGGAATTGCGACGAACCGCTCTATTGTGGACCAACATGACCCAGACCCGAATCACATCTATGAATATTGTGTCTGAAGTACCAGCTTCATCCATGACCAAATCGGCCCTACACCTTAATAGTGGAGGGTGTTTGTATGATGCCACAGATGTGGCAAACAAGACAGAGACGGAGACAGAGGGGACAAGCAGCTCACGGAGGAGAGAGCAGGTCGTCAGATTTAAGCCACCACCACCACCACTGCCGGTTTCACAAATCTAATTCGCCACCGATGTCGTTGCTGAGAACTGAGGCTAGATTTATCCTACCACTAGATTTTGTGACATCCTGTGCCAAACATTTTGGTCATGCACACCCGCGTACTTCCCCGTTGAAGGGTGTTGCACACAACCAAACACTTTTTGCATCCACTGCCGTATGTAAGGATATCGCAAGCAACCAAACGCGTCTATTTTTATTCCATATATATTTGCAGGTAGTAGTTCAACCCTAGCACATGGAGGTAGTAACTTTTTACCTCCGTGCATGGATTGAGATTGAGATATAGGGGCTGTTTGGATTGTGACTATCTTTACCTATATTACTACCTCCGTCCTGGTTTATAGGTCCTCTTTATAGTTTGTGCCAAATTTTGACTAAAGATTTAACTAACAAAATATTAATGCATGTCAAGAAAAATTATCTCATTGAATTCGTATTTGAACATAGTTTTCAAAAATATAATGTTTGATGACATGCGTGAACATTTTGTTAGTTTAGTCTATGGTCAAAATTTGGCACAGAATACAATGGGGACCAATAAACCCGGACGGAGGTAGTACCACATTAATTTTGGCACATTTGCTACACTTGTCTTACTTGAATTGTTTAAATTGTTAGTCACACTTTGACTTGCCAAAAGAAATTTTGCCACACAATTTGTGTCTATAACATGTAAGGTTCACTGCTCATTATGTTAGATGTGACTAAAGTAAACACCCACCTAACTTGGTCAAACTTGAGCTATGATAAAATATGTCAAGGTGTGTGTAGGAACTAAACAGCCCCATAGTGTACATTTTTGCGCGGTAGATTCGCCCGACGCCGATACGTTTTTTGATTGTTTTTGGAGAACATTTCATGACTTATTCGATCCCAGACGGCTAATACTACCTCTCTCTTAGTTTAGAGGACGTGCATGTATCTTTAAGTCATCAATTTGACCAACCTAATACAAGTCATATATTACAAAAAATATACCAACATAAACTTCGGAGTTTCTACTTTCAAAATGTATAATTTTTGTATTATATAGTTTATATTAGGGTGATAAAATTAACAACCTAACTATACGTGCAGGACTTGTAAACTGAAACGGAGGTATTAGTGAAATTGCACGGAGCCGGGTCGCATTGAAGTCGCTCCGCATCGGCGGTCTCGTGGGGGAGTAGAGCTGAGGTAAGCAGACGAGCAAGTCCGCGGCCGAACGCTGGCTGGCTGGCTGGCGTGCTTGCCTCCTTCCTCGGGAAGCCCAACCCAAGTTGCACAGATATCCATCCATCGTCAATCAAATCAATCAATCAATGCCGCAGTCGTGATCCGTCCCCTAAAATAATCTCCAGGACACGCCCCCTTTTCGGGACGGGCCCCCCTTTGTCACGTTGCAACTCAAACCTAAATAAATAAAACGAACAAAGAAATGAAAGAAATGAGAGGAATGGATGCGTCGTCAGCTACTCCTGGCTGGCACTAGGGAGCTGCTGCGGGCAGCCTACTTTGGAATCCGCAGAGGCAGGCTGAGGGTGAGGGGAGGTGACTCCCCATGAGGTTGCACGCAAGATGACAAAACGACGAGACGAAAGAGAGAGAGATGGACGGATGGATGGGTGGCAGAGTGACATGGCACATCTCCCGAGGGAGATAAACCGCTGCCTCCCCCTCGCCTTGTCCGGGCTCGACGTGCGCAGCCTTATCTGGAGCACGCCCGCACGCACGCAACGCATCCCCCTCTAGTAGGGCGCTCGGGGCTACGGCGTAGTCGTAGACGTGCTGATGAATCGAATCGGTCTTCTCCTCCTTCCCGTTTCATCTCTCATGCATGGAGCCGGCCATGGTTTTCACGAGCAGTCCAAGGCAGTGCATGATGGCTGCATGCAGTGCAAGCACGGCGGGGACTCGATCGATCGGCCGGCGCGGGTCGTTCGTTTTGCTTGCCTTTGCCGATCGTAGCGGCTCCCTCCCCGGCTGGCTCTGGCCCTCTCCCCCGGTTCCCGTGGCTTTGCGCGCGCGCGCGTCGCCGGGCCTTTTGTTCTCTCGTTGCGCTTGCGTCGCGTGGTTGGGTTGGGAGCCGCGAAAGCTTTGAGAAAAGCCCAGGTGTGCGCTGCGGCCGCGTCCGTGTCTGCGCGTGCGCGCGCAGTGGAAAAGAGCAAATTCCTTGCGCGTATCGGCCCCCGCGCCACGCTCCCTCGGCCGCAAATACATGGTTTTGCTCGCTTCATCGGCTGCCACAATACACCCTGACTGACATGATCAAGCAAAAAAAATGAGTGGGAAAAGGACCTGGCGTCGATTTTCATGCACAAGGAAAAAAAATCCAAGGCCGGAGACCCCTCGCCTCACCTGGTCCGGCACCAAATAAAGGCGGCAAGGTACAAGCGAATCCGGGTCCCAAATGTGGCAAACCAAGCCCAAGCTCGGCACGCTGACACACACGGGCCATCCAATCGAATCTTCCTCCTCCGTGGACGGACGGACGGAGATCTCATTGTTCACGGATCGCGCTTGCTTGCTTTCCGCGACAGGATGTGCGTGTGCGCGCCCCGAGGCTCGCCGTTGCCGCTGCCGCTTTGGGCAGCCTTCAGCCTTGGCCGGACAAAGAGAGGCGTGCGTGCGTGTGCGCGCGCCATCGCCACCCCGCCCGTCCGTACACGAGCCGCTTCACGTGAGCGCTGTGCTGCGCGCGCATCGAGCCGCGCACTTTCTGGGCTCGATCCGCGTGCAGTCCCGCGTCGTCATCACCCGTCGCGGCCCGGCCCGTTTGAAAACCACGTCAGCTCCATCCACCCGCCGGGGCCGGGCCCAAAAAGAAAGAATATATTTGCATCGGACGTGACGTTTTAGAGATCCATCGACCGATCGATGGGTGGTTAATAAGCGTTCGATTACCGATGAAATATGGGCGGGGGCACTGATCCCATGCATGTTTTGTCGTGGATATACACACACACACACGTAAAAAAACGTTTGATTTGTCCGTCCGGGCTTGATGATCTTTGGACTTTGGGTCGGTCACCGAACCACCTGAGAAGACACCACGCAATTCCCGCGTGCATGTGACGACCCTCTGACCCCCCGTGAGTGAGAGAACAAACACCAACACTAATAAAATACTGTAACCTCTCACTCGTATTCACACATTCACGCTCGCCAGGCCCCATCCGCGCGCCGCCACGCTGCAAGGCACGGACCCCAACGCAGAAGGAAAACTCCGGACCACACTCGCATACGTACGTACATGCAATGCACGAGCCAGCCAGCCAGCCAGCCCAAAGTTGCACACCAAGACTTGGTTTCCTTCCCCTTGCTACTCTACTCTACTCTACTCTACGCTACGCTACACTAGTAGTACCGCATTCACTCACATCGACCGATCATTCCACCACCCTACGCTGCACCGGTGCCCAAATATAGCTCCTGCGTATATATAAACGTCGAAAAGGGGCGGGGGGCTCCCGTCTTCTCGTAGCCCGAGCACCAATCTAGATAGATAGCCCCCCGCCCTCCCTATCTCCCTTGCTTGCAAGTCACACGCACTCCGGCCGGCCGGCAAAAGATCGATCGGGCTCTTTTGGTTCCTCTTTCGTTTCCTTTTCTCCTCCTCCTCCTAAGCTTTTTGGTTCTGTGCGTTGGGGGAGAAGTGGAGGAGGAGATCGATGGACATGACCAGCGGCTGGCTCGGCTTCTCCTTGTCTTCCTCCTCTTCCGCCGCCAGGGGCTACGACGCCGGCGAGGGAGCGGGGTGCGATGGCGGTGACGGTGGCTCTTGCTCGTCGCCCACCGCGGCGGCGGCGCCTTCTTCGCCCATCGTGGGCGTGCCGTTGCACTCTGGCGGCGGCTCTGTGCAGTACGATGGACAAGGTAACTAACCAATCGCATGCAACACGAGTTCAGGAAGGCTATGCTTAGCTAGTTCGGATCATTGCTTGCATGCTCATGTTTTTTCCTGTCATGTACTCCTCCGGTCCTTTTTACTCTGCGTATTAGAATTCTACTACTCCTATATATCCAAGTCTAACTAACGCTAGAATGAAAACTACATATGTTAACCTTGTTCGACAGCTCGCTGGTGTTGTTGGAAGTTCTGGTGTCTCTCAACAAAGCCTTGAGCTTGTGTTTGATCAGAATCTTTGGTCTAACTTTTCTACAGATTGGAGGCATCAGCATGCAGAAGCCAAAGGCCCCAAGCTGGAGGACTTCCTGAGCGTCGGCTACGGCAACGACAGGAGCAGCGGCAGCATCTACGACGCCAGCCACGCCGACCAGCTCAAGTACCACCACCACCAGGACGTCCACCACGCCTATCCAGGCTCGCCCTACTTCCAGGGCAATGGCGGTGGTGGCGTCGTCATCGGGCTGGACATCAACAACGCGCCGCCGCCGTCACACTGCACCGGCCTCCCGGACCACCACTTCATGCCCGCGCACCATGGCCAGTACTCGCTGTGCCCGCCGAACCAACAAGCTGCAGGCGCGGGCGCGATGGCGGCGGCGCCAATGTACAGCTCCGCGGCGGGCTTCGACGGCAGCGCCAACATGTCCATCTCTGGCATCAAGTCCTGGCTCCGGCAGTCGATGTACGTGCCCGAGCAGTCGACGTCGGCGATCCCCCCCTCCGTGCACGCCGCCCCGAGCGAGCCGCCGCTGCCGGCGCCGTGCGTCCCCGTCCCTCGCAAGCTCGCGCAGACCTTCGGGCAGAGGACGTCGCAGTTCCGCGGCGTCACGAGGTTGGTCTTGCTCTTGCGTGCTCAAGCTTTGCATCGTTTGCACGTTCATGGATTCAAGCTTGGTTCGTGCGTTGATTCGCAGGCACAGGTGGACGGGGAGGTACGAGGCTCACCTGTGGGACAACACCTGCAGGAAGGAAGGCCAGACCAGGAAAGGAAGGCAAGGTGAGCTCCTCCTGATCGGATCAAGAACCACAAACACATTTCTGCCTTTGTAACTTCGTACTGACATCAACTTCCATGCATGTTCGTTCCCGAATCTGCCGAATGCAACGATCGAGCAGTTTACCTAGGTAAGCCATTGCTACACCCTCCTTAACTTCTCCAGTGGTCTTGCTGTCCATTGTTGCTGATCATGGTTGGGTTTGAGCTTTGAAGGTGGCTATGACAAGGAGGAGAAGGCCGCGAGGGCTTACGACCTGGCCGCGCTCAAGTACTGGGGTCCGGCGACCCACATAAATTTCCCGGTACGTTTACAGCTTTGCTGTTAAAAGCCCAGGGGATGTGGTGTGTAGGGGCCGGCCTAGTCGTAGTACCATGGATCATTCCTTCCCCCCTTTAACTTGCTATTGATTAAAGTGGTTAGTACTACAGCAGATGTTTTGAATGTCTCTTTGATGGATGTGCTGGGTTTTGTCACATGTAGTTAAGCACCTATGAGAAGGAGCTGGAGGAGATGAAGCACATGACAAGGCAGGAGTTCATTGCGCACTTAAGAAGGTGCGCCAGTAGCCTCCAGTAGTAATTCTTTCTTGGCTTCCTGTTTTTATCTCTCTAGGAGTGTTTAACTACAGTGCACCATCAGTGATGCAGTGCCAACCATTATTACCGTTGCCAAGAACTACTACTACCATAGATCATTTATAAAATTGTTACTAGCATATACTGGAACAAAACCATGGCAAAATCTGATGAACATCTTAAGCATCACTAGAGACAAAATTTCTCGTAGAGTACAACTGTGTAATCTGTGCCCACACTTTCACGTATACATGTGCATCCAAAAGGGTGAAAAACATCTGGCGCGCTCACCAAGGCTTACAACTTCCGAGTTAAATTTTGTTCTTTGCAGGAACAGCAGTGGGTTCTCGAGGGGAGCATCCATGTACAGAGGAGTGACCAGGTGCCCCATTTTTACCCCCATCCGCAGGCTTTTCCACCACCCCAAAACCAGCTCTCTTCTCAGCTCTACTAGTATAGTCCATCTCACTCACTGTCACAAGTCACACACAGACAGGCACGCAGAAACACACACGCATCGACTTGCCAGCCTGTGGCACTGTGTGTGATCTTTTCTTGTTGCGCTTGCTTTCCCCAGGCATCACCAGCACGGCAGATGGCAGGCCAGGATTGGGAGGGTGGCAGGGAACAAGGACCTGTACCTTGGCACCTTCAGTAAGTTTTTGTTTTCTTACTCTTGTACACGCGCACATGGTTAATTCACTCCAAGTTCCAAGTCTTAACAGTCATCCAACTGTTGCTAATCTAACTGTAATCTTGTTTTTTACTTGTTCTTTTTTGTCATTTGTGCATGGTTAGGTGGCAGTAGATGTCTCATGTCTAGTTGAAAATCGTCGTAGGTACGCAGGAGGAGGCGGCGGAGGCGTACGACATCGCGGCGATCAAGTTCCGCGGGCTGAGCGCCGTCACCAACTTCGACATCAGCAAGTACGACGTGAAGCGCATCTGCGCCAGCTCGCACCTCATCGGCGGGGACCTCGCCTGCAGGCGCTCCCCGACGCGCGACGCGCCGGCGCTGCCCAGCGGCGTGAGCGTCGCCGTCGAGCGCCCCGAGGCCGGCGCGTCCGACAACAGCTCCGACGCCTCGGACGGCCACCGCGGCGCGCACCTGCTGCACGGGCTCCAGTACGCGCACGCCATGAAGTACGAGGCCGGCGAGGGCAGCAACGGCGGCGGGAGCTGGATGGCCGCCGCGGCGCGGCCGGTGGCCGGCGTCCCCAGCGCGCACCCGCTCCCGGTGTTCGCGCTCTGGAACGACTGACCCAGTGAGATTAGCGTAGCACGCAACGCACGGACGTACTCGTAGTAGGTACTAGCTAGCTAGGGCAACATGCCCACATGCACGGTGGTGCAAGAGGACAGATGATAAAGCTTGCGGGGGAGGCGGTGTTGTGATCGGCCGACCCCTGCGATGCGAGGGTGGGCTGCGATGCATGTTCGTTGCATGGTTGGCGCCTTAACTTGTGGGAGGTGCCGACAATTTTGCCGCAATGTGAGACTCTTTGACGTGCATGCATGCATGCATGCCACGACGTAGGACATTTTCAATGCTAGCATGCACTGAACCTTTGCCACTTACTATATGCCATGTACTAGTACTACTGAACCTGGGACGTGCGCCGATGCCTACGGTGTTGTGTAGATGGAGCGGTGGAGAGGCGCCTCGCGTGGCGTTGCATGGGCGCGTCGGCGGAAGAGACGACGCAAGGAGATAGTAGTATTACATCGGCTGAGCCGAGTGCTGTCTCTGTCGTAATCCGTGACGCAGCGATGCCTTGGAGAAGCCGACGCAGCATACCGATGTTAGAGGTGGCAGTGACCGGGGCTGCAACCACGGTGCGTACGTACGTTCGCCGGAATCGGGGCGGCTGCGCTTTTATACTTTGGTGCCGAAAGTGGCAGCGTGCAGCACCTCGTCCAACTCACAGAAACACCGGTCCGGCGAGTGAAATCTCAGGCGCTGCGTGCTTCTTGTCTTGTCCCGCCGGCAGTGCCTGCCGGCCCCGGCCCCGGCCTGTAGACGACGACGGGCGGGCTTTGCTCGTGAAAGATGCCAAAAAGCAGAGCGACGTGTTTATCTGCCTCAGGAATTGACCGGGGACATCCAATCGAGAGGGGATGGCGCAGACCCAAAGGTCCGACGCCTTGCTGCAGCGAGCGTCATCTCAATCGTGTCCATTGCGGACAGAAATATACTCGCAGGACTCTATTGCCAGGACAAGATTCTTTCCTGGACTAGTATAAGTATGAGTTTTTTTTTACAGAGATCAAGCAAGCGCTAGCTTTCAATATTACTCTCTCCGTCTCCTAATGTAGGACGTTTTTTGATACTATATTAGTGTCAAAAAACATCTTACATTATGGGACGGAGAAAATAGTAGATAAATGGCGGGAAAACAAACCGACATGATTAAACTATTATGGGGTTGGGGTTCAGGCTCAGACTGAAAACTGAGGAAAGCGAAAAACTGAAAAGCCAAAGAAACTGTAGAATCACGCGACAGACCGATGCGGCACCTCGGAGCTACGTCTGTTCCGAGGTGTCGCCAAACTGTTTCAGAATCTGTAGCAGCTTGTCGATTTCTTGTCTGTCAGGGTTTGCGAAGATGAGTGTGTCGTCAACGTAAAAACTGACGCACAGCTTGAGCTTTTTGCCGGGAAGCGATGCGAGGATGCTCTTGTCCGTGATCATGGTGATCAAGCGGTGCAAAGGGTCGATCGCAAGGATGAATAGCAGTAGAGACAGAAGGTCACCCTGTTGCGGGCCACGATGGTGATCCATCTTCGCACCTAGCACGCCGTTGAACTGGCACGAGGAGGAGGAGGTTAAGTGGAGTGCCGCGATCCAGTCTCGCCACCACACGATGAACCCCATCCTTTGCAGCCAATCTGGCAGGTACTTCAAGGACACCAAAACAAAAGCTTTTGTGATGTCTGAGGACGTGTTTGGTTACCTGCATGGTTTTTTGCCCATTTGCATATTTGGCCCAGTTGGGCCTGGCTGAGCAAATGCAGACCAAAAACTAACATCTGCACTTAGTTTGGTTGCATGCATGTCCTCTTCTTGCATCGTAACGATGCCTCTACGCATCGTGTTTTGTTGCTCGCATTGTATATGCTCACACGGGTGCATGACATTTGGTTACATACGAGTATAGAGTTGTGCTCACCTTGTACCCTACTTGGTGAGCTTACCAACAACTTACACATGATCACACCAAGCACGCCAACGCCACAACACTTCTATGACGACAAACTGGACGAAGATGATGAAGTTCTTCAGCCCTAACAGTCGATCCACCTTCTTGCCAACCTCAACCTTGCTGCATGAATGCTCCCGCACATACTTGGAGTAAGCATATTCTGCCGCGTGCCTAGTCTTAAACCCTCCTCTGTGGTTGTTGTTGTTGTACCCCAAAACTTGTTTGTCGCAAGCTTCCCATGAACTGTAAACCCCTGGAACCCTACCTTCGAACACCACATACCACTTGCCCTGGCAGTGCAAACGAGCAATAAGTTCAAGCAACAAGCATTGGAACACACAAACATCAAGCAACGAAGAACTCTAGGAGCAAGCAATGGAGCAGAAGAGCATTAGTAAGCATGCATGATCATAGTAAGTTCAACCTAGCACTACTTTGGTGTCATCCTACCACCACCTCCAAAAGAGGGTGTCATCCTACCACCGAAAGTTCGTGATCACCGTGAGGATCACCATGAGGGCTTAGTATATATCACCTCACCAAAATATACACACCATAAGATTGTTTTCAAGCCCTAACTACATAAAATATACGTTGTCCTAGTCGTCGTCGTCCTTGTCGCCATCGCCGTCGAGGATCATGCATGTCGTCGCCACCATCAGAAGCAGCACTAGTAGTAGTGCTTGCCAGCCAGGTCCTCAGTGTTGGAAATATGCCCTAGAGGCAATAATAAAAGCATTATTCTTATATTTCCTTGTTCATGATAATTGTCCTTTATTCATGCTATAATTGTGTTATCCGGAAATCGTAATACATGTGTGAATAATAGACACCAACATGTCCCTAGTAAGCCTCTAGTTGACTAGCTCGTTGATCAACAGATAGTCATGGTTTCCTGACTATGGACATTGGATGTCATTGATAACGAGATCACATCATTAGGAGAATTATGTGATGGACAAGACCCAATCCTAAACATAACATAAGATCGTATAGTTCGTTTGCTAGAGTTTTCCAATGTCAAGTATCTTTTCCTTAGACCATGAGATCGTGTAACTCCCGGATACCGTAGGAGTGCTTTGGGTGTACCAAACGTCACAACGTAACTGGGTGACTATAAAGGTATACTACGGGTATCTCCGAAAGTGTCTGTTGGGTTGACACGGATCAAGACTGGGATTTGTCACTCCATACGACGGAGAGGTATCGCTGGGCCCACTCGGTAATGCATCATCATAATGAGCTCAAAGTGACCAAGTGTCTGGTCACGGGACATGCATTACGGTACGAGTAAAGTGACTTGCCGGTAACGAGATTGAATGAGGTATTGGGATACCGACGGTCGGATCTCGAGCAAGTAACATACCGATTGACGAAGGGAATTGTATACGGGGTTGCTTGAATCCTCGACATCGTGGTTCATCCGATGAGATCATCGAGGAGCATGTGGGAGCCAACATGGGTATCCAGATCCCGCTGTTGGTTATTGGCCGGAGAGTCGTCTCGGTCATGTCTACATGTCTCCCGAACCCGTAGGGTCTACACACTTAAGGTTCGGTGACGCTAGGGTTGTAGGGATATGTATATGTAGTAACCCGAATGTTGTTCGGAGTCCCGAATGAGATCCCGGACGTCACTAGGAGTTCCGGAATGGTCCGGAGGTAAAGAATTATATATAGGAAGTGCTATTTCGGGCATCGGGACAAGTTTCGGGGTCACCGGTATTGTACCGGGACCACCGGAAGGGTCCCGGGGGTCCACCGGGTGGGGCCACCTGCCCCGGGGGGCCACATGGGCTGTAGGGGGTGCGCCTTGGCCTATATGGGCCAAGGGCACCAGCCCCAAGAGGCCCATGCGCCTAGGGTTCAAGAAGGGAAGAGTCCCAAAAGGGGAAGGCACCTCCTAGGTGCCTTGGGGAGGAGGGATTCCTCCCTTGGCCGCACCCCTAGGAGATTGGATCTCCTAGGGCCGGCGCCCCCCCTTGGACTCCCTATATATAGTGGGGAAAGGAGGGCCTCTCATAACATCATCTTTGGTGCCTCCCTCTCCCTCTCCAACACATCCTCCTCCTCCATAGTGCTTGGCGAAGCCCTGCCGGAGTATTGCAGTTCCACCACCACCACGCCGTCGTGCTGCTGCTGGAGCCATCTTTCTCAACCTCTCCTTCCCTCTTGCTGGATCAAGAAGAAGGAGACGTCACGCTGACCGTACGTGTGTTGAACGCGAAGGTGCCGTCCGTTCGGCGCTAGGATCTCCGGTGATTTGGATCACGTCGAGTACGCCTTCCTCATCCCCGTTCTTTGAACGCTTCCGCGCGTGATCTACAAAGGTATGTAGATGCAATCCAATCACTCGTTGCTAGATGAACTCCTAGATGGATCTTGGTGAAACCGTAGGAATTTTTTTTGTTTTCTGCAACATTCCCCAACACTCAGCCAGAGCACCCTGTGGTCTGCTCCCATGGCAACAAACCCAACACCCTGGTCTTTGTTGTCCAGCAGGTGGTTGAGAGCCACCATGAGAGCCTCTAGGCTGAAGCCAATCTGATCCATAATGGCGTTGTAGAGCTTAGGGTGGACGACGTCCACACTCTTGCTCTCACTGATGGCGGTGGCCACCTCCTTCACTGCCTCAGTCATGCTGGTGAAGACGCTCAGCTCCTCCTCCATGAAGCCTGCCCGCTTCCTCTTCCTATCAAGCACAAGAACATGCTCATCATCCTTCTCAGGAGCATCAACGTTGATGGTGTCTGACTCTTGGTGTCTGGATACGCCGACATCGGCGAGCCAAGCGGCTGACCAGAGCCCATGGCATGCTTGCCGGTTGGCAGCCCGAAGGAGAAGATATGCTGCATTTGGTGGTAGTTCTGGATAGGGGTGTTGAGGAACTCAACGTCCTTGGGGTGAGCCTAAGAAGAAACATGGCAGACATGTTAGTTAGTATGGCAATGGTTCATAGGCTTCAACTGCTGGTCTGTTAGAATGGCATGGTTTGTGAGCTAAACGCGACGTGGCCTTGGTAGTGCTCTGACTCTAGAAGGATCGAGCAGGTGCCCTCATCCCATGAAGCACCGCTAAGGCCTCCGAGCTTGGACACTTGGATCCATCGAGCTCTCCACTTCCTCAGGTGGTTGTACACATGGGTCGAGGTGACCTCCTGTCCACAGAAGTCGAACACCTGCTTTGCAACAAGGTTCAAGTGCACCTCCTTGAAGCCCTTGTCAGTCCTCACCCCACTAGCTATGATCTTACACATCTTGTTAAGAACAAAAGTGGAGAGGAACGACTGCCATTTCATGTTGTTCCCCCTGCCATCCTTCTTCTCCTTTGCTGCTGCCTTTAGAGCAGCAGCATGAGCAATAACATTGGGCTGAGCTAGCACAAATGGAGGAACCGTAGGCGGCACCTCAAAAACCTCTGAATCAAGAGGCATCTGTTCCAGAGGAGGCTGGGTGTCCTCGATGTACGACCGCGAGAACCGGCTCTCGGACAGCACGAGGGCCTGACTAAACTCTTGCGTGGTCATGTCCTATAAACATAAGTGTCTTCAACACCACAAGACATTAGAAATGGATAGTATGAACTAGCAATACAACATGGACAGATCGAGCTAGCGGTACAACATGGACAGATCAAACTAGTAGTACATCTGAGACAGATCGAGCTAGCATTACATCTTGGACAGATCAAACTAGCAGTAACACATGCACAAGCATACCACAACATAACATATCACTAATCATGGAGAACATAACACTAATCATGGACACATGGATGATCTTGTTCAACACTTGCACACTAGCATACCACCGATTCATCGATGACCACTAACTACCAACACTTTCCCACATGGAAACAAACCCTAGAATGCTCCAAATCCACCACAACTAGCTACTACACCATCATAGTCAAACAGACCGGACGGCCTAACCTTAGCACATGGACAGATCTAGCTAGAACTAGAAGAGAGGAGGTGGTGATTGAACTTACAGAGGCCATCGGAACGGCCGTGGAGGAGGTGCCTGGCACGTCGGAGAGGAGGAGGAGTCTGCTACCTCTTGAGCTTGCGTTGGTTTTTCCCTTGAAGAGGAAAGGATGATGCAGCAAATTAGCGTAAGTATTTCCCTCAGTTTTGAGAATGAAGGTATCAATCCAGTAGGAGACAACGCGCAAGCCACTGAATACCTGCACAAACAAACACCAACCTTGCACCCAACGCAATAAAGGGGTTGTCAATCCCTTCACGGTTATTTGCAATGTGAGATCTGATAGAGATGGATAAACGGTAAAGTAATATTTTTGGTATTTTTGGTTTATGAAACGAAAAGTAAAAGATTACAAAAGAAAGTAAATAGGAAACTAGAATTGTAGATCAGAAATTTATATGATGGAAAATAGACCCGGGGGCCATAGGTTTCACTAGAGGCTTCTCTCAAGATAGAAAATATTACGGTGGGTGAACAAATTACTGCTGAGCAATTGATAGAAAAGCGCAAAGTTATGGCGATATCTAAGGCAATGGTCATGAATATAGGCATCACGTCCGTGTTAAGTAGACCAAAACGATTGTGCATTTACTACTATTACTCCACACATTGACCGACTCCTGCCTGCATCTAGAGTATCAAGTTCATAAGAACAGAGTAATGCATTAAGTAAGATGACATAATGTAGCGGGATTAACTCAAGAAATATGATGAAAACCCATCTTGTTATCCTCGATGGCAACAATACAATACGTGTCGGTCCCCCTTCTGTCACTAGGATCGAGCACCGCAAGATTGAACCCAAAGCTAAGCACTTCTCCCATTGCAAGAAAAACCAATCTAGTTGGCCAAACCAAGTCGATAGTTCGAAGAGACTTGCAAAGATATCAAATCATGCATAAAAGAATTCAGAGGAGATTCAAATAATATTCATAGATAAGCTGGTCATAAATCCACAATTCACCGGATCTCTGCAAACACACCGCAAAAGAGTATTACATCGAATAGATCTCCAAGAACATCAAGGAGAACATGGTATTGAGAATCAAAGAGAGAGAGAAGAAGCCATCTAGCTACTAGCTATGGACCCGTAGGTTTGTGGTAAACTACTCACGCTTCATCGGAGAGGCAATGGTGTTGATGTAGAAGCCCTCCGTGATCGAATTCCCCTCCGACAGGATGCCGGAAAAGGCCCCAAGATGGGATCTCACGGGTACAGAAGGTTGCGGCGGTGGAAAAGTGGTTTCGTGGCTCCCTCGGAAGTTTTTGGGGGTATATGTGTATATATAGGAGGAAGATCTAAGTCAGGGGGTCATCGAGGGGCCCACAAGGTTGGGGGGCGCGCCCTCCACCCTTGTGGCCACCTCGTGGCTCTTCTGACTTCCACTCCAAGTCTCCTGGGTGTCTTCTGGTCCAAGAACAATCATCGCGAAAATTTTATTCCGTTTGGACTCCGTTTGGAATTCCTTTTCTGCGAAACTCTAAAGCAAGAAAAAAAGGAAAGTGGCATTGGGCTATAGGTTAATAGGTTAGTACCAAAAATAATATAAAATAGCATATTAATGCATATAAAACATCCGAAACATATAATATAATAGCATGGAACAATAAAAAATTATAGATATTTTGGAGACATATCAAGCATCCCCAAGCTTAATTCCTGCTCATCCTCGAGTAGGTAAATGATAAAAACAGAATTTTTGATGTGGAATGCTACCTAAAATATTTATCCATGTAATTCTCTTTATTGTGGCATGAATGTTCAGATCCGTAAGATTCAAAACAAAACTTTAATATTGACATAAAAACAATAATACTTCAAGCATACTAACAAAATAATTATGTCTTCTCAAAATAACATGGCCAAAGAAAGCTTATCCCTACAAAATCATATAGTCTGACTATGCTCCATCTTCATCACAAAAAATATTCAAATCGTGCACAACCCCGATGACAAGCCAAGCAATTGTTTCATACTTTTGATGCTCTCAGACCTTTTCAACTTTCACGCAATACATGAGCGTGAGCCATGGACATAGCACTATAGGTGGAATAGACGGTGGTTGTGGAGAAGACAAAAAAGAAGGAGATAGTCTCACATCCACTAGGCGTATCAACGGGCTATGGAGATGCCCATCAATAAATATCAATGTGAGTGAGTACGGATTGCCATGCAACGGATGCACTAGAGCTATAAGTTTATGAAAGCTCAAAAAGAAAACTAAGTGGGTGTGCATCCAACTTGCTTGCTCATGAAGACCTAGGGCGTTTAAGGAAGCCCATCGGTGGATATACAAGCCAAGTTCTATAATGAAAAATTCCCACTAGTATATGAAAGTGATAACATAGGAGACTCTTTACCATGAAGATCGTGGTGCTACTTTGAAGCAAAAGTGTGGCAAAAAAGGATAGTAACATTGTCCCTTCTCTCTTTTTCTCTTTTTTTATTTTTTTCTCTCTCTTTTTGTTTTCTTTTCTTTTTTTTTCTTTTTTTGGGTCTTCTTTTTTGGCCTTTCTCTTTTTATTTATGTCCTCACATGGGACAATGCTCTAATAATGAAAATCACCACACTTCTATTTACTTACAACTCAAGAATTACAATTCGATACTTAGAACAAAAATATAACTCTATGTGAATGCCTCCGGCAGTGTACCGGGATGTGCAATGAATCAAGGGCGACATGTATAAAAAATGATGAACGGTGGTGTTGCCACAAATACGATGTCAACTACATGATCATGCAAAGCAATATGACAATGATGATGTATGTCATAGTAAGCGGAACGGTGGAAAGTTGCATGGCAATATATCTCAAAATGGCTATGGAAATGCCATAATAGGTAGGTATGGTGGCTGTTTTGAGGAAGGATATGTGGTGGGTTTATGGTACCGGCGAAAGTTGTGATGTACTAGAGAGGCTAGCAATGGCGGAAAGGTGAGAGTGCGTATAATCCATGGACTCAACATTAGTCATAAAGAACTCACATACTTATTGCAAAAATCTATTAGTCATCAAAACAAAGTACTACGCGCATGCTCCTAGGGGATAGATTGGTAGGAAAAGACCATCGCTCGTCCCCGACCACCACTCATAAGGAAGACAATCAAAAAACATCTCATGCTCCAACTTCGTTACATAACGGTTCACCCTACGTGCATGCTATGGGACTCACAAACTTTAACACAACTATTTCTCAAATTCACAACTACTTACTAGCATGACTCTAATATCACCATCTTCATATCACAAAACAATCATAAGGAATCAAACTTCTCATAGTATTCAATGCACTCTATATGAAAGTTTTTATTATATCCCTCTTGGATGCCTATCATATTAGGACTAATTTTATAAACATAGCAAATTACCATTCTGTTCTAAAGACTCTCAAAATAATATAAGTGAAGTACGAGAGTTCATCAATTTCTATAAAATAAAACCACCAACGTGCTCTAAAAAGATATAAGTGAAGCACTAGAGCAAAATTGCCTAGCTCAAAAGATATAAATGAAGCACATAGAGTATTCTAATAAATCATGATTCATGCATATCTCTCCCAAAAGGTGTGTACAGCAAGGATGATAGTGGCAAACTAAAAAGCAAAGACTCAAATCATACAAGACTCTCCAAGCAAAACACATATCATGTGGTGAATAAAAATATAGCCTCAAGTAAAATTACCGATAGACGAAGACGAAAGAGGGGATGCCTTCCCGAGGCATCCCCAAGCTTAGGCTTTTTGACATCCTTGAATATTACCTTGGGGTGCCTTGGGAATCCCCAAGCTTAGGCTATTCCCACTCCTTATTCCATAGTCCATCAAATCCTTACCCAAAACTTGAAAACTTCACAACACAAAACTCCAACCGAAAATCTCGTAAGCTCCGTTAGTATAAGAAAATAAATCACCACTTTTGGCACTGTTGTGAACTTATTCTTTATTTATATTGGTGTAATATCTATTGTATTCCAACTTTTCCATGGTTCATACCCCCGATACTAGCCATAGATGCATCAAAAATAAGCAAACAACACACGGAAAACAGAATCTGTCAAAAACAGAACATTCTGTAGCAATCTAGATATTTCTAATACTTATGTAACTCCAAAAATCCTGAGAAATTAAGAAGTCCTAGATAATTTATTTTTAAATCTTCTACAAAAATAATCAATATTTTATCACGCTTCTGTTAAAAAATGAAAACTAATCACTTGGCGCAAAAGTTTGTTTTTTAGCATGATCAAATCAACTATCACCGTAAGCTATGCCAAAGGTCTTGCTTGGCACAAACACTAATTAAAACACAAAACCACATCTAACCAGAGGCTAGATGAAAAATTTACTGCAAAACAGGACCTAAAAAGCAAGAACCAAATTAAAATTGGGTTGCCTCCCAACAAGCGCTATTGTTTAACGCCCCTAGCTAGGCATAAAAACATGAATATATCTAAGTGTTATCATGTTTGGCCTTTATCTTTTTAATGGAGTTATGCTCGAATCCAGGAGGTTCCTTACGTTTCCTTTCATACTCGGAGATTTTTTGATCTAGAGCATCCAACCACTTATTGCAAAGAGTGATCAACATATTCATGCGGTGAAGGTTCCCGCTAACATTTTTAAGAGGTTCAAGAGATTTTTGCAAAATTTTAGTTACTTCGCATAGTTTCTCAAAAACTTGGGTTCCTTCTTGAGTATGATGTAGTCCCTTTTATGGGGGTAGTACTCCTAATATTCCCTCTATAATCTCATACGCAATACTGGGATCAATTTCAGTAAAATTCCCTTTAGCGGCAAAATCCAAGAGTTGTCTATGGGACATGGTTAGCCCAACATAAAAATTACGAAGTAAAATCTTGAAATCTCCCTCTATAGTACAATTACGATAGGATTCTATCATCCTATACCAAGCATCTTTCAAGTTTTCTCCTTGTCGTTGTTTGAAGTGAAGAACTTCAAAATAGAGAGACAAAGGAAGAGAGAAATGGCTTAGCCATAGAAGCGAGAAAGGCAAAAGAAGAAGACGAATGGAAGAAGGGCAAAGAAAAGGCGAATCTTTTTGAAAATCGTTTTAGAAGTGGGGGAGAGGAAACGAGAGGCGAATGGCGAATAATGTAATGCGAGGGCTGAGAGTTTATGATGGGTACTTGGTATGTCTTGGCTAGGCATAGATCTCCCCGGCAAGGGCGCCAGAAGTCCTTCTTGCTACCTCTTGAGCTTGCGTTGGTTTTTCCCTTGAAGAGGAAATGGTGATGCAGCAAAGTAGCGTAAGTATTTCCCTCAGTTTTGAGAACCAAGGTATCAATCCAGCAGGGGGATGTGATGACCCACAAGAATAGGGGATCAATTGTAGCTCTTTTCGACAAGTAAGAGTATCGAACCCAACGAGGAGCAGAAGGAAATGACAAGTAGTTTTCAGTAAGGTAATGTCTGCAAGTGCTGAAATTGTATGTAGCAGAGTAGTTTGATAGAAAAATAATTTGTAATGAGCAAGTAACGATAGTAGTAACAAAAGTGTAGCAAGATAGCCCAATCCTTTTGAGGCAAAGGATAGGCCAAAATGATCTCTTATGATAAGCAAAGCGTTCTTGAGCGTACATGGGAATTTCATCTAGTCACTTTCATCATGTTGGTTCGATTCGTGTTTGCTACTTTGATAATTTGATATGTGGGTGGACCGGTGCTTAGGTGCT